>NC_061517.1:6950000-7180000 GCF_022379125.1 Scophthalmus maximus
TGTGAATAATGTCCTTTCTTTTAATAGAGCTACACATTTTTTTTTAAATGAGATGTACGAGCTCTGACATTAACACACGAGACTCCTGTTCACATGTTGGCTCCTGCACAAGTTATACTTCTACATTGAATCGCTGTCGTAACTGCGATGTAGGTTGGGCATAGCTGCGTACCCTACATCGTATAGCCTGACGTGCACCTCCCTGCAAATCTAACTATCTGAAAATGAAGTAGTAACTAAAGCTGTCGGAAGAATGTAGAAAACCGTGAAATATTTCCCTCTGAAATGTTAAATTGTCGATATACGGAATTGCATAAAATGGAAAAACTCAAGAACCTCCAATTTATGCTAAATATTAATACTTAAGTAAATGTACTGAGTTACATTCCTGGCAAAGGTCAACATCTTTTTTTTTTCCATAACTTATATCAAGTATTTAGAATTTCCAAAACTCAAAACTCAATCTACTTAGTAAAAAAGACATCATATTAAATCATAAGTAAAATGAATATACTATCAAGTTATTGTAATATGGATTATTTCAGGTTTCAGCCTCGGGTGTTGTTCGTCTTTTTTCACAGGAAATCTCGTGACGCCGCACTGTAGGTCTCTGCTGACATCTGGACAACTGCTCTGCATATCAGACAGTACATGAGCCACTTCAGGTCACAGCCATGACATTTCGAGCCATTAAGCGGCCGGTGTAGAGTTGGTTGATGTATCTATGACTTTTGCATGACCTCCAGATGTGTCTTCGTGGCATTAACACACGAAAATGTCAGAAACACACATGTGTTGCACCAGAGCAACGCTGTGTCAGAGCTGTTGAATTTTTTTTCCGCAACATTAGCGGCTCGGCTCTCAAAATGTCCGTTCGTCCTCCCACCCACTTCAGTCGAGGCTGAAATATGTCAACAACTGTGAAATAGATTGCCATGAAATTGAATCTCAATTAATCATAATGATGGACTGACCTTTCTTCCAGTATCATCATGCCGTTTTTTTTTTGTTAACTGAAATGTCTCGACAACTATAGAATGGACTGCGATGACATTTGGTTCAGATCCATGTTATCGTGATAATGAAGTTTTAGCTTGACCAATAATGTTGTTTTTGGTGTTTTTACCAAATAACAGGAAGAACTAATGACATTCCCATCAGCCTCCACTGTGTTTAGTGCTAATAAGCAATAGTTAGAGCAGGTATCATCATATCTGCTAAACATCAGCATGTTACCCGGTCACTGTGAACCATCCATCCCATAATTTCCCGCCTTTTATTGGTCCAACAGACGGAAATTAGTGATGTTGTCAATCTGAGCAGGTTAGTATTTTGGCGTAAGTAACCACTGCTGTGCACACACGCACAGAGCTGATAGCGATTTGTAATTTGGGTGAACTGCTCCTTTAACCAAAGAGCGAGGGTGTGTGTGTGTGTGTTCATGTGTGTGTGTGTGTGTGTGTGTGTGTGTGTGTGTGTTCCTATGGTTGTGTGGACACATTCTGTTTTGAAACCATCATTGTGAGGACATGCTGCACTGCCAGAAATATTTTAGTAACACTGCATTTTTCTCCCAACCTGTGTGTGCGCGCGCGTGTGCGTTTGTGTTGGGTTGCATTCCTCTCCATATGTTCCTGATCCCGAGCCCTTCCCACTCTGTGCTAAAATCAGCAACACACACACACAGAGTGACAGCGTGAAACCTGCGTTGTCATAGCAACATCTCACTTGACTCTGCGACCATCTCTCCGCCGTCCCCTCTGCCCCTCCCCTCCTGTTACACGGCAACTGTCTCCAAGCAACATCCTCTTCCCGCCCCTCTCTCTCTTTCTCTATTGCTCTCTCTCTCTCTTTTCCTCTGATTGTTGGAGCCAAAGTTGACTATGAAAAAGGGAATGAAACAGAATGAATGGAGGGGAAGAAAAGGGGTGGAGGGGGAAAAAGAAAGAGAGTATATAACAGTGGAATGACAAGGGTGGAAGACAGAAGGAGAAAATGGAAAGGGAGGGAGTGGGAGGTGAGTAAGTGGAGGAAGCAGTAGGATGGAACGGGAGAAAACAAATAAAGAAAAGAAATGAAAGGAGAAAGGGGCAAAGAAGGAGAAATGACACAAAGAAGGAGAGAACGAGGAGAAAGAAGAAGGGAAGTTGGTGAAAGGGACAAAGAAAAAAGGAGGAAGGAGAGAAAGAAGGAAACTTGCAGGAAGAAGAAAGGAAAGAGAGAGAGAAGATTAAAATAAAATAATATTAAAATAAAGGAAACAATATTGGGGATAGAAAGGGAGAGGAACAGATGACACGGAGATGAAAGAGAGAGAGGCGGAATGTGTGTGAGTTAATAGAAAGACGATGGAGAGAAAATGGAGGATAGATAGAGAGATGAGTAAATAATGGATGTAGAAAGTGAGGGATAAACAAAAGAGGGAGGGAGAGCTGTTGTTTACATTATTCATCACCTTTTCTTACCTTCTTCTTTTCCTTTCTTTCCCTCTTTCTTCTTCTTTCATCATCCTACTTTTTTCTTTTTGTCTTTCACAGTTTCTCTTACTTCCATGCTCTCTTGCTTCCTTTCCTCCTCCCTTTCTCTTTCCCCTTCCCACTGTCACACCAATCCCTGTCTTCTTTCTTTACTCTCTTCATCATTCCTTCTTTCTGTATCCTCTCCTCTTTTCATCTCCTCCACTTCTGTTTTCTCCCCTCCTCCTAGTCTGTGCTTTCTTTCCTTTTTGCCCCCCCCAAGTTTACAAAAACACCACAGAAAGTCATTACTCTGCAGGTTCCAGAGAAGAATTATTACCGGCAAACTCATCTAAAGACACAGGTTCACACATTTCAGACAGGGAAGACAGATGGCCTGAAAGAGGAGTGAAGGAAGCGATCTATGTCAAAATAGAGAAACCATCCCTCGACAGAGGAGGAGGTCTGCGACACCATCTTTCTCCCAGCTACATCACTGTCCTTTCATATCTTCCCCGGAGACTTAACAACCATTCACTCTTGAGCTACATCCACACTACTGTACTCTGTTATCTTTTTTTTAAAACGGCGTTTTAAAACTGAAAAGATCTTCGCTCACACGAGCGCTTTAGCTTTATATCAGCGACTCTGTCTGTGCTTACACACCTGAAAATGTATATCACATGACCATTCACATACACTGGCCATGCACGTACCAGTATACACTTAGTTAGAGCTGAAGAAGTCTCTTGGATGTGTTTTAAAAAATCTTGAAAAGTTCAGCCGCTCATGATTCAACACCCTTTGTAAAAAAAATTATAACTAATGGTTTTGTATTTATCTATATGGAGGCACATTGGTACAGCCCTGTAACTTAAACCATTTTGTAGAAAACAATACATTAGATGATTAAATTTATATCATAAATGTTCAATGACTAATAAAACTACGAAAATCTTTGCTCGGGGGGAGGCTCTATTCCGAACATGCATATTAGTGTAAATTTTTCGCTGGACTGACCCTTTAACCTTGAATACACCAAGAAAAAACCCCACTCTGTTTTAAGCCAGTTCACCTTCTTCTTCTTTCTTTATTTTTTTCAGTAATCCATGAGAAGGAGCTGAAATGATGGGATCAGAGGGAAAAAATGAGGAAAATCACGGCTGGAGTAGGAAGGAATGGAAGGAGAGAAAAAGAAGATTTTTAAAAGACATGGTGGAGGAGGAGGGCGGCTTATGAGAAGTAATGATGAATTATAGAAGTTTGTCCTCAGGCTGGAGTCACTGTGGAGGGAGGAGGGGAGAGGATGGATGGATGGATGGATGGATGGATGGATGGAAGAAGAAGAACAGACTCTTAAGGACAACAGGGAGAGAGAGAGAAGGATGTGTGGGTCAATACATTTTGTCATTGAGCAGAGCAGAAAATTATGAAATGCCCCATGCAGCTCCCGTTACTGTGGAAACCTAGGGGAAGCTCTGTCATGTTTCATGCTTTGTTGCCCACGGTAACTGTCCTGAGACTGAAGGATGGAAAGCGAGAAAGTGAGATTCATTTCCAAACACGGAAGAGAGAGGGAGAGAGAGAGAGAGAGAGAGAGAGAGAGAGAGAGAGAGAGAGAGAGAGAGATGTAATGCTGCATTTTTATGAAAACAAAAATCACCAATAATCAATAACATTGAACGACATGACAGCTGGATTGCCCCCTGGTGGCTGGCTACAGTATAGGTCACAAACCCCTGCCCCCTCCATGTTAGCAGATGGGACATGGACCAAACAAAAACATACATTTTTAAAAACATGAAAACTGGCTCAGGCGTCATGACTGACAGCTGAGACTGACTCCTGATTGGTCGAGTTGCGTGTACATGAGTATCGCGGCTCCACTCAGCGATCTCTGCTGTACGGACTATATCTCCAAATGACATGACCAGCGTAAGATGACGGCGCCCGTATCCAAGATATTTGTACAACAGGAGGAAGTGCAGCCGCGTCGACAGTCTTTATTTATTGTCATTCATTATCTTAATATACAGTCGTCTTTATATTGATCATACACCTTATTGCTCAATAAGGGAAAATAGTGGATTTTAGAAATTCCCATGTCGTCAATCGTCCCAAAACACTTTGATTGTGTAAAACTGATGAGAACCAATCATCTTCACCTGAAAGGCTCCCAGCATTCCATTGTTGGCTGTGAATTGTGACTTGCATGAGTTTAGTATAACTTGATGAGAAGTGCACATTTCGTGTGTCAAGGTAAAAAAATCGTGAATGTGCTGCATTCACAGGCCGACACACTTTGCCGAAATGCATGCGGGTTTGCTCGTCTCAGTTTCTCAGCACATTCAAACTGAATGGTCCGTGAGACGAGTTCTAGTTCTCTACACCATGTCGGGATAATCAACTTACATATTGTAATGTAGAACAACTTTTAAACTGAATGTAAATATCCCGATTGAGGGAGAGAGAGGAAAGTGGCGCGAGACAGGGTTCATTATTGCTTTTTCAATCAGTATTGATTACTACTGAAGCTCTGGCAATACACAGTGGTGCTGTAATCCAACTCATATCTCCCCCAATGCCCAACAGTCCCTTTTATGAAACCTCATTTGAATCCACTAGATCCAACATTTGTATTTGGATCTGCAACAGATCTCACACAGTCATAGATATCAGCCCCCGCTAGATAGGCCTGATTTTCTTTTCGCCAACAGTAGAGCCATGAATTATTTCCTCGTTAATCTACACACTGAGATGCGATGAGGAATTGAAAAAGGATGCGGACTCGATGAAATGTTCTCGAACCGCGGCTCTAATCCCGAGTGTCCCTGGTTTGTCCGGTCACATATGGTCAGAACCATGTTTCTGGTAGATTTAACATGAACTCTGTGATTCTGATGTTGACCTTTATAATCGCTGAGCGATCCAACGAGTGTCACGTTGACAACTCTCTGGAGTTTTTTAAAATCCCGTCTCTGCTGAATTATAATCTACGGTGTCTGATGTCGCCATGTGGTGACACGTTCATGTGAAGGCTTTCAGCCCTCTGTGGGGTCAGCGTATCTCAGCTGCTGCTGCTGCTGCTGCATAGATTTGAATCTTTGTTTGTTTGTCAGTGAGATTAGGCAAAAAGTACGAGTACTCGTTGAACAGATCTAATTAAAGCTATATAACCTTTCTAAAAACAACCAGATGTGTTCTTACATTATATTTTCAACCCTTGAGAAATGTGTTGATATAAGCAAGGTATTGGTGCATCTCATTTGGTCCTGGTGGACTTTTTATCCAGTTTGAAGTCAAATTCTTTCATACTGAGCGAACGTTAAGCGGCAGCTCGGCTCACTGCCCCTCGGAGACGTCCGACAGCTTCAGAGAAACTGATTTTTTTAAACGTGAAGCTGCTTCATTCAGTGTTTTTACTGGATGGAATCAGCGGCTCAGGTTGTGTTTCATGAATCATTCGACTACTTTCTCTTTATGCCTCCATGCCGACTGCAGCCGCAACCAGAGGTGTTACTGTATGTGTTTGTCCGTCCGTCCGCCTGCGTCCCACACTCATGAGTCAGGGAATTTCTTTTTGATTTGGCTCAAATCTCTACTTGGACGTGTGTAGGTTGATAAGCATGTGGTGGTCAAGGGTCGAAGGTCACTGTGCCCTCATGACACTCATATTAGACCATAAATCAATAATTCATATTCTTATTATATTCCTTCAGTCTTCACAACATATGTTATGAGTCTGGACAGACATGGATGCAAAACACGAAGCAGGCTGTGATTCTAGTTTTTTAAATTGTATTTATCGATTATAAGAGCAGGACTTTATGAGTAAATATACAATCAAAAAGGAGAGAGAGAGAGACAGAGAGGGAAGAGGGGGAGTCGATGAAGGAGGGATGATGATGTGCCTCTGATGAAAAGCGAGGGAATGAGAGAGGTAGACACAGAGCAGGAGAGAGAGAGGCTGAGGCAGCACTGGATGGTTGCCCCCTCTCTCTTTCTCTCTCTCTCTCTCTCTCTCTCTCGCCCTCTCTCTCCCTCTTTCTCCCCCTCTCTCTCTCTCTCTCTCTCGCCCTCTCTCTCTCCCTCCCTCTCCCTCTTTCTCCCCCTCTCTCTCTCTCTCTCTCTCTCTCTCCCTCCCTCCCCCCTCACTCTCTCTCTCTCTCCCTCTCCCTCCCTCACTCTCTCTCTCTCTCCCTCCCTCTCTCTCCCTCCCTCCCTCTCTCTCTCCCTCCCTCCCTCTCTCTCTCTCTCCCTCCCTCCCTCTCTCTCCCTCCCTCCCTCTCTCTCTCTCTCCCTCTCTCTCTCCCTCCCTCCCCCTCTCTCTCTCTCTCTCCCTCCCTCCCCCTCTCTCTCTCTCTATCCCTGCCTCTCTCCATCTCTCTGTGGCCGCTCGCTCGCTCGCTCGCTCGCGCTCCTCCCGGTTGTTGTTGCAGCGGCGACGGCGGCGGCAGCAACGTCGATCAGCGGCAGCAGCAACAATGTGGTGCATCAACTGCGCCTCGGACAAAACGCCCGCAATCCTGCACAACAAGCTGCTCTACTGGTAAGAAAAAAAAAGCCCACGAGCCCGGAGACAAGCTCCGGCCGCCCCCACCTCCCCAACGCCTCTTTTGCGCACGGCGGATCGCTGGCTGCGCGTTTTCCGCCCGCGGTGCCGCACTGCCGCTGCGCCGCGGCTCCGCTCCATCGTCGGCGCCGCGTGTGTTTTTCGTTTCCTTCCTTGGAGCAGCTGATGGTTGTAAACATTGTTCGTGGAGTGCGTCATTGTGGGAGCGCGCGCTGCTCCGGGACGCCACGGTGGACGGAGCGGTCACGCAGCGCGCGTCACTGGTGTTTGTGTTGGAGTTGTAGGATGTGAGTGTTGTTCGTGTGGTCCTGTTGTGTCAGCGGGGGTCGCTGTTCTCTGGAGTGTTCGCGGAGGGGACGATTTGGTTACTTTACCTGTCGTATGTGCGCGCACATGCACACTTGTGCGCGTGCCTTTGCTTCTCTCTCTCTCTCTGTTTCAGTTCAAACACAACGTCTCTCTACCTGTTCCGCCTGTGCGCATTGATGCAGCTGTGAACTCCTTCAACTTTTACATGACCACGAAGAAGATAAAATATCAGATCAAACCCTCAACATCTTCCCCCTTTGTTTTCCTTTTTTTAAGTTAAGGAGCTCGGCTGCTGCACAAGGATACGGGATTTACGGCTGGTGGTTTTAAATCAGTCACTTATTTAAGGGCAGTTCTTCTTCCAAAAAGATGTTGAGGCAGTTTAGCCTGACGGGAGGGACAAGCTCGTGTAAAGCTTCATTTGTCACCACAGGAGGATTCAGCAGTGCTACTTTTCAACATTACTGTCGGTGCAGTGAGTTTTTTTGTTTGTCTGGTCTGGGCTCCGGTAGAAACATGGCGGTGCAACATGGCGGTGCAACATGGCGGCCTCTTTGAATGATAAATGCATAGCATTTGTATTGCACTTTTTTAGGCTTAACGAACATGCAAAGCACTTTGAGCAGAGTCACATTTACGCGTTCACGCGCTTTAATGCAGCGTCTCTATACTCCTATCTTCACTGACGTCAGGGGCGATCTGGGGCTCAGTGTCTCGCCTGTGGACACTTGGACATGCAGAGCACCGACATTTTCGACCTGGCATCCTCGTGTTCCAGCTCCAAATCAATTCTCAATTATCTTTGCAAAGAATGAGGACTGTGTGTTTAGTGACCTGGTCAGGTTCAACGTGGATCGCTGCAAGGAAAGGAATCCCTGCTCTTACTTCTCTCCACAGGTGCTTTGTCGTTATTAGTATTTTCTGCAGCTAAGCGACCGACCTCAGAGTAGACGATCTGCCTCCCGTTTACAGCGACAAGCGCCGGACCAGTGTACGTGCAATGGTCGTGTGATATGTGTTGAGTCACCTGACCTGTCAGTTATGATACAGTATGAAACTATGTTCATGTATCTCACCTACACACGTTCCTGGCTACATCCGCAGACGCACCTGGTCGCTTTTCTCGGTTCCTTCTTGTAGAATTTGAGTTTGGTAAATTTGTGGCATCTGAGTGTTCAGAGACAGACTGAAAACATCACAAACCAGCCAGCGGATATATGATCTTCCCTAAAATTGGAAAAGAGCGCAGATATCCCTGTCTTCCTCTCTCTCTCTCTCTCTCTCTCTTGCTATGTGGGGTTACGTTGTTAATCTGCCTCAGTAACGAGTCGGCTGTTGGCGCGGCTGCGAGGCTGACCGCTGTTTCTCTGACCCGTCAGACCCGACAGTCACACTGTGATCCTGCCAACCAGCAGACGGACAACACTAACACCCCCGGTTCAAACCAACCAGGGCCGTTCTGTGTGGAGTTTTCATTTTTCTCTCCGGCTTCCTCCCACGGTCCAAAGTCATGCAGAGTGGGTTTGGAGACTCTTAATTGACCGTAGGTGTGAATGTGAGAGTGAATGGTTGTTTGTGTCCGTGTGTTGGCCCATGGTGAACCCCGCCTCCTGCCCAATGTCAGCTGGGTTTGGCTCCAGCCCCCCCCCCCCTATAGGATAAAGTAGTATAGATAATGGGTGGATAGATAGAATGACACTTATAGGTATCAGTCCCTTAAATATACCTGATTGTTTTCATGAAGATCCATGAATTATTCCCTGGAAAGTCTGTGAAAATGTTTTTTAAAAAACCATCCTATCTCACAATGATAAAGAAAGTGATTAAAATGTTTTCCTTGTTCTACCCCTTTGTCTGGATCCACCTCAAAAAAGAATGGGTTCTTTCTTGACCCATGTTTGTTCCCTCTCACTCAGATAACAGATCTCGACTGAGTATTTAGATTTATTATTTTATTGTAATTTTTTAAACCTTTGTTCACTCATTAATATTGAAAACTGATCCAACGTTGATTTGATGGTGGATTTGGAAGGATCCAGAGTCAATAAGCAGATTATTCAACACTGGATTTAGATTTGATGGAAGAAATGCTTCAAAACCCAAATGCTCTAGCTTAAATCAAATGAAATATAGTCATGTTTATTGAAACCCCAACCCAAAATGAACACTTCACTGACGTGGATAGAGTCAAAGGACATTTGCTCAGTTGTTCAGTCTGCATGTGTGTTTTTCACAGATGTTGAATCATGAATTCCAGCTGTTTCTGTCAGAACAAATGTGTAGTGTATTGGAGTCGCCCTGTTTTCAATCGCGGCTTCATTCCTGAAGTTTCATTTCCGTCCAGGACACTGCAGCATTCAGAATCAGTGCAGATTCAAACAGTCGCAGTTAAAGCTTTGTTAGTTAAGTATCCGTGAAGAACAGTAGCTTCATGTCGGTACCCAGAGGAGTCGTTTTTTAGCCGGTCGGTACAGGTGGGAATATGACCCCGAGGCCCAGCAGTGTGGAGCTTCATTAGCTCTCTGCTCTGCCAGTGGGAGTGTTGAAGACATAAACTGAGTCATGCAAGCTGCTTGGTAAGCGTCGCTGAAGGAGTTGACTCAGCAGCATTGTTGCTTTAATCCCGGAGGAGCGAGGCTGTTGCCTGGAAACCTCAGAGATGATTCTGACCCGACTCGCCGCTCTGGCTTTCTGGGACAGATTCGAGCTGTAAGCTCGGCTGATAGCGCTGAGCGGGATCGATGCCACGGGGGTGAAGGATGCTACAGGACATTATTTTACACCGTATGAAAGTCTTGACGGAGCTAACTACATATCAATGATTAAGCTGTTTTAGTCTTACTAGTGGTGGAGATAGTGTAGATTTTTCTGAAGGTGGCAGTGGAGGAAAGGTCACAGGGTCATTAATATATGAAGGATTCATCCTCTGGGGACCAGGAGTGTGCACGCGTCATGGAAATCTATTCATTTGATTTAAATTTTCCTTTGTATGAGTGGATTTTTTTGTCTTGATGATGGTGCTAAGGTCAGGAGGTCAACAAAACTGTCAACAAAAATGACTACACCCGCAAACACACTGCATGGCATTTTTTTAATCACTTGTTATTCCTGCAATGGACAGAAAAAAAAACATCCCAGTTGACTATATCAGATGCCTGAATGATAAATGCTGACCAATATGAAATATTTGACGGTTTAAAAAAATCTGATAATGGCCCATAAAAAATGGCCCTCAGTAGAGTGCAGACCTTCGCCGAGGCCCAACAGTCCCCTTATGAAACTACATTTAAATCCACTAAATCCAGATTTTCATTTGGATAAACATCAAATTCAGACACACATAGACATTCCCCTGAATATCCCCTGATTTCTTTCATCAAAATCCATCACTTATTTCCTGGGAAATTGGTGAAAATGTCCAAAACGCCATATCTCGTGAAGAAAGGCGATAAAGGATTCCCGAATCTGCCCTTTGTCCGGATATGCCCCAAAATTGAATGGGTTCTGTCTTGCTCCATCCTTTAAGCAAGTTTCATGGAAATCCAATCAGAAGTTTTCGAACAAACAACTGGATACGGGTTAAACATGACCTCCTTGGCGGAGGTAAAACCTGGGGTCTTGAACTTGAACTGACGTCAATAATTTTAATCCATCAACAATTTTTTTTGCATTTTACACAGATGTTAATGCGACAAATGAAGTGTAGGATAAGTCGAGGCATAGCACTGAAGATCTGCTGACGTGTGTGTGTGTGTGTAGTGTAGAAATGCTCTGAGCTGACATCTCATGTTCGTGTACACGTCGGATTAGTTCCCTCAGCAGGATCCTCGCTGCTGCTCTGATTCTTTCGAAGAGCTCCTTCAAAGAACAGAGGATTTTCCTTGTATGTGGACCATATGCTATAAACGTTTTCAACATGATTCTTCTCCGGGGAGCTATCACGCTCGTTTCCTGCTTTATATTTTTGATTCTGGAACTCCACTACAGCAGCTTTGCCAGTCCTTCTCCATCTCAAAATGCCTGTTTTCATGATGCCGCTCAGTTGAGCTTCGGACTGAAGCGGGCGATATCAGCTCAGATTGGTGGATTATCACCACAGAGGCCTATCGAGAGGCAGCGCCGCCTCATCCTCCGAACAGTGTGGAGGGTCTCAAACTGTAAAACCACGTAACAGATCAGAAATCAAAGTTCTCATACATAAAAGGCGATAGCGATGTGTCTAATAAATTGTTCTGGCTCTGATTATCATCCTCCTGAAAACTGGAGTCTAAGCCTGAACACATCACTGTCTGGTCGGTCTGACAGAATGTGCCTTTAGCAGATTCACTGTTCAGTGCATTCCTGTGCTTCTCCTGTTTCCTCAGACAGACTGAGGCATGATGCAGCAAAATGCGAACTACCCTGCGCTATACAGTGTGCGAGTGTGTGTGTGTGTGTGTGTGTGTGTGTGTGTGTCAGTGTGATGTGGGTGGATGATTAGGGCTTATTACGTCTGCTCAGCTCAGATCCTATATACTCCAGCTTTACTGCAGAAGGAGGAGAAAAGGGCTCATATAAACAGGCTGCACTGCTCCAACTGTGGCTCATAATGTGTGCGTGTGTGTGTGTGTGTGTGTGTGTGTGTGTGTGTGTGTGTGTGTGCGTGCGTGCGTGTGTGTCTGTGTTTGTGCGTGCGTGTGGGCTGGTGTGTGTTTTCTGTATTTAAAATGAAAATAACTGGCAGAGCAGCAACAGTCAGACTCCCAGGCCTTGAAATCAACACGGGTAAAAATGAGCTGGGTGGGTTGCTGTCACGGGATGTTCACGTTCTTACCGTCTCCTCAAACTCGGAGGTGCTCGGAACAAACAACTAAATAGGCGACGCCTCAACGCTGCGTCTCTGTGGGTCGTTGTGGCAGAATGAAGCGCGAGAGTTCGGCTTCTTGTTTACCATCAATATGAAACTGAAGTGAGACCTGTACACGGCAAAGGTCAAAAGGTTAGCTCAACGGAAAATGTTTCCCTACATAAATTTTGAATTTCCGGCCAACTCAACCTACTTTCAGTTTCACAAAACCAAGATGGCGCCGGCCAAATGGACAAACTCAAGGCTTCCACATGGCAGTTCACGAACCAGTGTGTGACATAATAATTCTATGCACAGCATTTTTCTATTCTTTCACACATTATTCCCACACTGACGAAATCGCTGTCAAGGGCATTTTGGGTTTCAGGGTCTGACCCAAGGCCACTTGGGCATGCAGATTGGAGGAGCCGGGGATCGAACCACCGACATTCTGGTTAGTGGGCAACTGACCAGTAGACCCCAGTCTTCATGAAAGCCCCTGCAGAATTGCTCCGTAGACCCCATTTTAAACTCGCCTGGTCTCCTCCTCTGGTCAAAACTTACAATTTAGTGTTTTCCAATTTAAATTAAGTATTGAGGGAAACTTAATAAAGTTAGTTAAAGTAAATGCCTCGCTAAGTTTGCAAAGCCATTAAATACTTTTTTCCCAAACACAGTTACCCGAGCAATTAAAATGTTTGCGTTTTTACTGTGTGTTTTGTGTATTTGACAGAAGCAATGCGACTGAAGGACAAAAAGACGCAGTCATCTGAGAGACAGCTGCAACAGAAAAAGAAAAAAAAAGCTCCACTCTTTTACAGCACGTAACAACTAAAACGTGTTTTTACCGTCGTAGGCATCAGATTCAGATCAGACGGATCAGTCCTGCGCGGGTAAATCATTATGCAACCTACTTTTTCAATTTGCTCTCACGATGCAGGAACTGTACCAGGATCAGTCCGAAAACCTTTCCAAAACCCGATCCGCAAAAAATCAGGTTAAGTTTCAGAAACAGGAGCGTGACTAGTAGAGACTAAAGTTGTGATTGTCTCATTGTGAATGTTGAAATCTAGGCTCTTTAGTACATCAGGACTTCTGACTTGTTATGTGGATCTTTAGCATAGAGATTCAGAGTGAGCGGTGACTTTTGATCAGTCCTATCATGTACTAACTGGATCAGTGGGACAGTGATCACTAGGTGATATTGATATTTTAAATTTGTGCATCCTCTCTGCGTAGTTATCAAAAGATTAGTCGGCTGGTCGGTCGATTTTGCTCTTGTCAGACCAAATTCTCATAAGTCAAACAGATGGCCGTCTGTCACCAGGTCAAAGAAGTCGTCGGTGGGGCTGCAGTGTGAATTGATGGCCGGATATTGGCGATCCATTTACAACCACAAAAAAACTAATATCAAGCAGAAACTGATATGTTCTGTCCTCCGCTCTGCTTCTGCATCAGCGGTACACCTTCACACTGAAGGCGCAGACAGACTGGTGTGTGTGTGTGTGTGTGTGTGTGTGTGTGCGCGCTCGTGCCTGCGGGGTCAAGTCACAAGTGATGTATGTGGGAGATGCAAAAATATAGTGGGGCAGATGAAAATTGATTGTAACTCAATAATGCTACTAATAATAATATTCAATAATTAAATAATGATGTCAAAAATGTTCTGATCTTTGTGATCATCAATGAGATCTTCATCTATCTGCACAATCCCAGTAGGTATTAGTATTGAGACGAACCTGAGGTTATAGGAATTTTTAAAAAAAAACTGGGCAGGGTTAATATTAAATGGTTGATCTGTTTATTAAAACACCAATTGCACACTGTCCCTGTTTTTCACATTTAGGCACAATTGTCTCCAGAATTATTTTTTAAAATTTGTTATATAATCATTTCTAAAAAATTATCATTCAATTCAAAAGGTTCAATGTGATATTGTATATTTGTCTTCTTACTTAGAAAAGAAACCAAGATCGTCGTTCATGGAGATAATGACCCCAGAGATCAGTCTGAGACTAGAACAGCTTCACTTTGTCACCGGGAATATAACAGATCAGAAATAGAGCCGAGAATCACACACGTCGTACAGTCTGACGCTTACGTTTCAAGGCATGTGATGGAGTTTGTTTGTGTGTCTGTGTGTGTGTGTGTGGGTGTGTGTGCATGTGTGTGTGTGTGTGTGTGTGTGTGTGTGTGAGAGAGATTTGACTGGTAATTAACTCATTAATGTTCTCAGGTCCCCTTTTGGCATCAGGTTAAATCTGAAATATCGTCTATAAGACGCTTCTGCTTTTCACTTTTAACTCCATTAATCCTCGTCCTTGTCGGTCGACCCTCCTCTCGTCACATGATCAGACTCAGTTCAGTTTGATCGTGTTTCACTTACACAAGAGAAAAGGCTTCTCGTGATTTTTTTTGGATCAAAAGTTTGTCAGAAAACCTAATCGGCAAGTTTCACCTTTCATCAAAAAATATCTTTTCTCTCTACAACAGAGCTCAAATTACTACGATCGTCATGGAAACTGGAAACTGACTTTCAGTCGACACATAACCCGTATTGTTGTCAGTATGTCAGACGACACACGGAGGCCTGGATCCTGCCTCGTCTGCCTTTTCTGAACATTCAGCCTCTCTATATCTTTGTCTGTCCCTTCCTCATCTCTCGCATAATTTGTCCTCCATTTTCCCAGCAGCCACTTCCCTGCCCTCCTCCTCCTCATCGCTCTTCATCTTCCTTCTGTCTTTGTGCTTCTTGTCCCCTGCTGTCCTCCAGCCACATGCTGCCCTCGTCTCCTTCATACTTATTATATCCCCCCTTTCTTTCTTTTTGTCCTTATTTTCTGTTTCTTTTCCCCTCTTCCTCTTTTTTCAACCTCCTGCCATCCTCCTTTTTTCCCCTCTCATCCCAGTCGTCATTGTCTAGTTTTCAAGCTTCAGGCAATATCCGATTTTCCTGTCCCTTCTCCTCCTCCATCCTCCTTTCATACCTCTGTCCTTCTCCTTTATCTTGGCACCTCCTTCATCTCGTCCTGCTCGTTTAACCCTGTACCGTACTGAGTCCCTTTATCCTTCTCTTTTGCTTTCTTCTTGTCCTAGTCCTTCACCTAATCCTTCAACCACTTTCCTCTCCTTGTTAAACCTCCACTCCTCCTCGCTCTCCTCCGTGTTTTTTTCTCCCTGATGCTTTTGAATCTTCATCCACATTCCTCTTCATCTCCTCCTCCTCCTCTTCCTTCCCACCTGTCCTTTTCCCCTGCTCTGGCCGACGGCCTTTCGCCAGCACAAACAGAAACGTGTGTTGAGGCTCAGCTGTCGGTCTCTGGCAGCAGTGTGTGCAGTGGGTGACCTGCGGTGACTTTGCCGAATAGCTGTGCGGCCGCGCTGCAGGTTGTGTTTTTGGCGACAGGCTAGCCTGACGTGAGAGAGAGAATGTATTTTTAGCAGCGCGCGCAGGATCAGTCGACAAGCGGCCAAGACCACATCAACACCACTCAGACTGTTTTTTTGAAGATCCCGGCTACAGCACAAAGACATGACAAGCTGTCATCCTGTAGTGTTTCTGCATTTTAAGTAGCCTCTCCACAGTAAAGCCCTAAATACCACTGAAATAGAGAATTAAAGCCTGAAAACAGCTTGAAAATGCAGAAAACCCAACACAAACTAGCATGTCTCTCAGTAAAGCACATACCCTCGCCAGGGCCAAACAGTCCCCTTAACTTCAACCGAGCCGCAACCAAATTGTACACGCTCATAAATATCAGTCCTCTAAATAGATTTGGGAAATCTGTGAAGATTTCACAAAACACCCTTTCTCTCAATTTTAATGAAAGTGTTTGGTCAAATCTGCACCAAAATTGAATGGGTCCTTCCTTGGCCCACGTCCCGTCCTCCACCAATTTTCATAGAAATCTGTGTAGTTTTTGCGCAATGCTGACAAACAAAAAACCTTTTAATGCGGGTCAGGTTCCATACGCTCAATATTTTTGCAGTAGTTTGACAGCCATGAGGAGAGCTGCGGTTGCCATGGTCACGCTGACTGATGAGCCGGATAAGATGAACATCTGTCTGACCAGACGGCAGCTTTCCCTTACTCTTGTCTTAACTCTGGCTGTTCTTTATGTTTTGTCGGGCGGCTCTGACCTCTGGCCCTTTATCCTCCTTGCTTGCGATGATACGACGTGGGAAGTGAAGCTTGACAGGATTTCTTTCCTCGTTGATCCCGGCTCCCTCTGCTCTCGCTGCAGCAAACAGCTCCTGCGGGCGTGGAGCGGCGGTGCAGCGGGAGGCCGTTCATCGGTCTGCGCTGCACGTGACGCCACCGATCGCACCCTGTCAGAAGCTTCGCAATTTTTCTCGTTTGAAGGGCTGGTGCATCACAATAGGTCACGAGTAGTGAATAATTAACTGAATGAAAGATGATGATGAAAAGAAGGCTGCACGACAGAATGCAGCTGTAGCATCTGCTCGAAGGCTCGTTTCCCTGAACACAAAGACGGCAGTTTAGATTTGGAGTCCCCTACAATTAAACCTCGCACCAAGGCATCTCTGATAGTCATTTCCAGAGCTACAACCACACCATACTGTACATGTCAGTTATAAGTGTCCACTTCATGAACTGGCAAAACTAATGATACATGTAAAATATATTCCCTATTTAAACTAATAGCAGCATGAAATTAAATAAGTATGGCTGTTGTATGGATTTGCACTTGAATATTCATGTTAATATTAATGTCAACAATATGCTCAGTTACACCAATAACCAATAGTGATGTCACAGTGTACTGACTTCTACATCACTGGAGCGAGGTGAGCAGTAAAAGCGAGATTTTCATGTTTTTCAATAAATAGAAATAAAGTTAAATGTGCCCATTTAACTTTGAGGCGAAACACATTATTTCTGTTTGGTTTAAAATTAAAGTGAAATTACATAAACATCCTACTCATTGTAGTTTTCATTAAAAATGTAGCCAACAATTATATTCTGGATCAATCATTTTATTTATATAAAAAACATTAAAAAAACAACTGAAAAACACCAAAAAAATGCCAATGACAAAATAGATAGAAGATTTGTTTCACTATGTCAGACGAAGAAGAGCAGCAAGCACTTACTGTACATTTGAGAACCTCAGGCGATTGGGGTGATTGGCATTTTAGATTGAATCATGACTCAGGACTTTTTAAAAGTCAGTTACAGGTTTGTAGCCTGTGTTTCCATGTTCCAAACATGCAGAAGAGCAGGTTGACGGAGACAAACAACCGTGAGGCAGTGATTCTACTGTTGAACATCGTATATATATATAAACGTTTGTGGAGGCTGTGGAAGTGATTTTGATGTACTGATGTACTTTTGTCTGATGTCCAAAGTTTTAAATTAGTTTAACCGGGTGGCGAGTGAAGCTGTGCAGTGTCCAACAAAGCCCTGAGGTCTAGATTAATATTGATAATATGGTAAATACTTGGCCGAGAGCATTTGATTGTCGTTTTTATTCATTATTAATGTATTTGCGTCACTTTTGCCATGTCATGTTGCAGTCTTGACCTCCTCCCCCCCCCCCCCCAATCTGCACACCCTCCTTCCCCAAAGCGACCTAAGTGGAAATATGCCCTTGGGCTTTACTTTAATGCACTAAGTGCCTTGGCAACGCTTTCTTTTATTCCCAAAATTAAACTGTCAAATAAAACCCGGTCAATCAATATTCTGCTGAGTCTGAGTCTGGCGACCACGATATATAAATGCTGTTCCTCTCCAGAAAAAAATAAATGGCACCCAGGAAACACTCAGGAGTTGATGCTGTTTTTCCTCTGGTGCGGGAGAGGGAGCCGCCGCAGCGTACCGCACTGGAGACGTTTCCCTGAACAGCAACAGATATTTCCATTTCTTTCTTTCTTTCTGTTTCTCAAGCATCTGCTGGACATCAGGTTGTATTGTCAAGACAGTAGTGTACAACTCTGAACTGTCATCGCCAATCTGAGCTTCACGGTCTTGTCTTTGAGGTTTACGCAGCATGCTGCCCGCGTTGTTGTTCCACATTGTTGATGCAACCCTCCTCATTAGTATTTTTGAGTGCCTTGATTCAGAATCCATCTTTGGCCACAACTTGAAAAGGCAGACTGTATATAAAAAATGGACGTAGTCACCAGTTCCAGCAAATGAAGCCAATGCGGAAGTGTCTGAAGCCTGTATTTTCTGGAATGACCAGCAGAGGGAGACTCCCTGGTTGCAAAAAGAAGTCAGTTTCTATAGAAATCTATGAGAAAACGAGTTTATGGTCTCAAATCCATAGTTAAAAGTCTTGTCCAACACAGCATGATGTCCATTTTGTAAATGAATGTCCTATTTAGAATAAGAAAGCACCATAGCATGAATACAGCCTGATTGACAGCTGGTCTGTCCAATCATGCATGGTTGCAGGCGGAGGTGGGTGGCAGTTAGCGAGCTCTCACTCAGACCCACCCCCCAATTCTATGTCCGGTTTTAAAGAAGCCAACATGGCGCTGGTCAAAATGCAAAACTGGAGGCTTCATAACGGCAGTTCGCTAACCAACGGGTGACGTCCTGGTGGGTCGCCATTTGGGCGAAACCATAAAACAAACAAACGAACAAACTCTTGTCTAAACACAATATCAGTCAAATGTAATCCATAGTCCATGCTTAGAGCGGGCCCGGCCATGTTTGCAATTTGTGTTCACTTCCTTTTGTCCTCAGTTCCTCACGTGAAGTTAGAGGTACGTCGAATAAGCGGATGTCAAGGTAATCAAGACAAACAGAGAATAGAGATTCCTCCATTTACACACAAATTTGCACAAATTCTAAATTTCATGTTCAGAATTTCAGGTGAAGAAGACATTAATGAAGCTTTTTATCTCCCACGCTCAACGACGCCTCAAATGAACAAATTCTGTGACCATCTTTAACAAAACCACAGGAAACAACTGCTCTGAATTATCCTGAACAAAGTCGGCGTTTGAACGTACATTTGTCCTGGAAGATCTCGGAAATACTCTTCTTCAGCCAATCCTGCGGTTGTGGCTCGACTCTTTGCAGACGCTACATATTTCAATTTAGTCATTTGGACTCTCCTGCACATGCACACACTCACCTTCACTGCCATGATTCATCCTGTTTCAGGGGGGAGCAGAGGGCAACGACGCTGGACCAGAGCGATCCAGCCAAATGGTTTCGGCTGCCACACAAACTCTGAAAATAGAACCTGAAATAGACTTCAAGCTGCTTCACTGCACAAATCCTCCTCAGGGCTTGCCTCATAGCTGTCGTTAAGATTAATGATGCCGGGCAGAATAGAGTTATGATATTGATTTTATATATTTAAAAAAAAAAAAAAAATATTTTACTACCCCCTAATGAATGAACGGACATAAATGAGATCAATGTCATACGATGAGACAAGATGAACTTTCTAGATCCCTGAGGGGAAATTGAATTATAGTATCAGCGAAGAACACAGAGCGGGTAGAGGAACAAATATTGGGCAAACGTAGTACTCAGAGTATGAATTAAAGGACCAATATAATGATACACTAGTTAAAGTGTTTTATGATTAGATAGAGATGATATTTGTTGGCGTGCTATAGTTAATATTGAGCTCAGGTCTTCAGTGAAATCCGTCCCACTTCAGTCCAGCGACATTATTTTTTCGTTGTGGAGAGTGAGTTTGTCACAGAGGCCTGTTCATGTTAGACTGGAAACCCTGGGAAAGCCTGTCTCTCCCAAAATAGATTATTTTTAGCCACGCTAGTGATCTAGTTGTGCTGTGTCCATTGGGAGATCCGGTATTTAGTCCAGACTGAAACATCTTGACAAGTATATGATAAATGTCATTAAACTTTGTACAGACCTCCGCGGGGCCCAGCGGATGAATCCTGCTGACCCTAATCATTTTAGTTTCCTACCCCAGATCTTTCATTTAGCACTAATTGTAAAAATATACTGTGGTTTATGAACAAACTACGTGCAAAACGAATGACATTCCCATCCGCTTCTGCTGCACTTGTGTTTGCCATTAACTAGCAAATATTATTATTATAAAGATATTTATCATCATGGTAAAGATTGTACCTGCTACACATGTACTCATTAGCATTGTGATTGTGAGCCTGTTAGTTTTAGTCGGGAAAAGTGGTTCAAGTTAAATTCATCTGTGAATCTCTGCTTTCAGAAGCACGGTAATATAATGACTTGACTAAACTTATATGCCTAGTTGGAAATACTCTCGCTGGCCCCGGCTAAAGTTCGACAGTCACAAAAGCTCCCGTAGCTTCTGTTTTTGTTCGTCGTTTCATATTTCTACACATCTCCTATAATTTAAAAGATAAAATTACATTTCACAGAGCTGATCCTGCTGATGGTCGGATAGTTAATGTTAGCACCTTGGCTTAGCTGAATTATGAACGAGACAGTAGATTCACGCCATTGCTTTGATGCACGGACTCCTGTTTTGTAACAAAATGCTGTTCTGTGCGGCAGTTAATTCGATGACAAGACAAGGTCAAATGAAAGGTAGCTTCATCTTTTGCGGCCTTTGCGGCTCTCCAAGATGGTTGGCTGTTGGCGAAATGTGCAAGTTTACGTGTCAAAGTTCGTCAAACTCGCGGTTGAAACTCCAGTTTAGTTTCATCGTCAATGCTCACGAAGATTCAGTTGGAAGATATTGACTAAAATTGAGCTCACTGCAGCACTGCAACATCGATGAAATGACCCTCCAGCAGGTATCTGCTGTGGGAGACCATCGCCCTGCACCAGTCTTACAGTGTAAAAATCCCCCATCATGTCACGTAATCACGTCTGCAAAGATGCTTTGTCAACATATTTTCAGGCCTTCTGATTAAAAGTTTCCCTGCATGTTGATGAGAGTCGACTCAATGAAAAGCAGAAGATCTTTTTTCTTATTTGGAGTTTGGTTTTTATCTGCACTGTAAACAGAGCTGTGGATCTCAGAGCGCTTTGTTCTGTATTGAATCAACGGGCGGTTTATTGGTTTATTCCGTGTGTTTGTTTTTCCTCCATGACAAAAAAAATGTTAATGCTTTGTTTGCCGATAGTAGAATTGCAGAGGGGAGGATAGCATGAGCCTTAAACATGGGAAATTAAAATGTGAGAGCGTATAGTATGTGTCGTGTTTTAGGGCTGACAAAAAGTTCATTTGTCAATCTCAAGAATTTGCTCTTAATCACCTCTGCCAAGTAGGTTATGTTTTCACCCCTGTTTGATTGTTTGTCTGTTTGTTTGTTGGTTGGTTGGTTGGTTGGTTGGTTGGTGGGTTTGTCAGCAGGATAACACAAAAACTGCTGTGCGGATTTCCACAAAAACTTGGTTGAAGGATGGGACAAGAAAGAACCATCACATTTTGAAAAATCCAATCATATGTGGAGGACTGATATCGATGAGTGTGTGAGATTTGGTACAGCTCGATTGGATTTAAGGACCGGTACCGAGTGCCATTCTAGTTGACAATAGAAACAGCAAATGGCAAAATACCCTCCCGATGAGGTCCATTGTGAACGTCGCCATTTCCATGACAACGTGAAGATCAGACACTGAGTAAAAAGCCTTCGTCTGAACGTAAAGAGAATTGATGACAGTGCGTAAACACTAAATCGGACCTCAGGCCTCCTCTCAGTGTCAAAGCAGCGGAATGCTGAAAGATGCTGAAAGGTTTCGCTTCACTTTCATAGTCTACAGTCACTCTCGGTCAGAAAAGAAGAGCCGATCTTTCGGCTGAGTTGACTTGAGCCTCCTTTTGACTTTGATTCTTCCTGCATCAGCTGACACTCGGGGGCAGTCGAGCAGGTTCTTTCAGCTCTGTGATGTTCAGTCCTGGAGGTAGAAACTGAGCCAAAAGGATTAAAGCAGCAAAGTGAAGGATGGATGTAAGACATTTTTCAGGAGTTTGTATGTTTGTAAGTTGTCGTAACTGAAAAACGCGATCACTGTCAGATACTCAGATGTTATCCATCATGGAGGAACACATATATTGATCATTATTTATATGATATAAAAGCCTTCCAGGGGGCCCCTCGGGGCAAATAACGTGTTCTTGTGCCCCTAAAGTGACCTTCACTATACATGGCAATGAAATTATTTCCCCAGGTGATGATCTTACATCTTGATCAATCGCCTGGCAAAAAATGAACTGGCACCAATCTGGGTTCCTAATCAATCGATGTGCTTCTTCTCAAATGTGAATATTTATTTGTTTTCCTGGTTTTCTTTGATTGCGCAATTTATGAAAACATTTGGGATTTTTGATTGTTGGTCTGTAAAAAAATAAAACATATTTGATATGTTCACTTGGCCGTCAGGGAATAATGATGGACTTTGTGGGGGGTGTCACCGTAGGTCAGACTGAATAAAGAAATCTGTCCGTCCATCATCACCAGGCTGGACGTGACAACAGCTCTGAGAAAGGGTTGTTTTGAGACTAGAGCCACTGAATGTCTGACGACCGTCACTCAGAGTGACGCTGATGGAGGTGACAGTTAAAGAAAGGTCAGCTGAAGAGCAGAGACCTGGATCAGAGAGCATGAAAAAACATTTACACCCCTGAATCCGACAGACTGACACACGGTAGTTTGACTGGGATCTAATCAGGTCATCAATCATTTTGACTGACCAGCATGTCAGCTATTGTTATAAATACTTAATGATGATGAAGGAATACCTATTGATCATGTAACAGTTGAATTATTTCTAGTTTGAATGATGTTCAATTATTTAATTCTTTTTTCTTTTTTTTACAACCAATCAGATGTCTAGACAGCACCTCCCAGGCAGCAGTAACACAGAACGCACCTGCTGCTGTTTAAAGGCCGACTGCTTCAAAAGCATTTTCACTTACTGTCGCGGGCAGCCGGACGGTTAGAGGACACAGCTGAGAGATGTTTCTGCGAGACTAACTGAAACTGTGAAAGTGGGAGAAATGAAAAGTTAGAGGACATGTCCTTCCATCTCCACTCGTTGGTTGGTTGTCTACAGGATTACGGAAAAACTACTGAACAAATTTCCAAAGCCTTGTTGGAAGGATGGGACATGGGCCCCAAAAAAAAAACCTGGTGCAGTGAGATATGTATTATTTTTTTTTTTACATTTTCACTGATTTCCCAGGGATTAATTAATGGATCTTGATGAAATAAGTCATATATATTTAGGGATGAATCTGTATCGATCAGATTTTAATGGTGGTTGGGCCTTGGTGGAGTTATATGCTCTCCTGAGTGCCATTCTAGTTTGAGATGAGAGAGTGTGAGATGCATGAGGTCACTTCTCAAGTCTGTGTAGCCGCCAGCATTTGACGTGCATCAACTCACCCACACCTTCTGTTTTCTACATAAAGTCCGACACGCTGGAGGCATCTTGACACCACCTCGATCCCTTCGCCCAGAGACACTCGGCTCTGTCGCCTTCTTCTACCTACTTGACTTTGCAGTTATGTAATAATCTCTGTCGTATCTCCTCCACCCTATCACTGCCATCTGTCCGACCTCATTAACCACAACCAGGCATCAGTAAGAGCAGATCTGATACGTGGCCAATCAAACTCTTTGTCTCGGCTTGTTTCATCTTGGCAAAATTAATTACGAGACGTGAGCGTTCTGCTTCGCGATTCTGCCAGATTAGATGCAGCCCGGCTTCATTTGACCAATCCCAGCTGATGGGGAGAAGGAAACTAGATATGATTGGTTGGAACTGCGTCTGACGGTCGGCAGTTTGGGTGTCCAGAGGTGTTTGGTGCAGCTGCAACTCGGGCGGAAACACGAGCAGGACGGGAAACAGACGGATTCCAGCATCAGCTGATGTGTTTGCGGCCAAAGTCCGTCAGGAACAATCAAATCACATCCGTACCTTCCTTTCAAAACAGTGTGCTGTGCCTCTGGCACTCTGACAATTCAGTGATGGAGAGAGCAGATTGGAACAGGCTGTGAGAGAGGAGCAGGGAAACCACCAGAGAATGAAGCACACCTTAAATTAGACCAACTGAGAGGACAGAATATGGTTTGGTTCACCTGCGTTCTCTCCATCGCCTCCGTGGAACCATCCCCCTCTGCAGAAGAGAGAACCTTAAACTCATGTGTAGCTCATCATTTAGAATTTTTCTGTTTTATCGCCGATCACCGGCGCTTGTTAACCGACAAGATTAAAATGATCTACTTAGAAAGTCGGTGACACACAAAAATGCCATTAATAAAATGGCAAAACAGCACAATTTAATGTATAAACATGTTAAATAAATGAAAAAACAAGTTAAATCATCTGGCACCAAGGGCGATATAAGGAAAAAACCTCCAGAAACAAGCCGACAGGTGAACAACGTGGAAACTTGTTGTTGCATTTTTTTCAGACCTCGGAATAGAACAGAGTCCGGGCCGACCTCAGTCCTCGGCAGACACGACAGCTTGTCTACTGGTTTTTATTCAGAAACAGATAAATGTCCACATGATGCTGTGGGGTTAGACTGTTAGTACTGACGTCCCCGGGAGACAGAGATGGCATTCTATTAAGATAGAGAAACATATTTAATTGTTTAATTGTTTGTATTAAGTGGTCAAAATTTGTGTTGGTTAATGGTTAAATGGTTTATTATTAATATCCCTACTCAGATCCCAAACTCAGTTAGCACATTCATGGATTAGTGACGCTCTTTTATTTACATCCTCTCATTGGGCCTTCTTCTTCTACTGCAGTGGTATAATGGTACTTGACTGGAGTACTACCTAGTACTACCTACTGCTTGTATTGAGAAAACGAATCAATATTCGCATAATAGTAGTGGATGGAAACTCCCATAAATCCACATTTTCTTTGCTGGTTTTCTGAAAATTTGCAACACATTTGGATGGAAACCTGACGGATGTTCAGCAGAAGGGTTTAGGTTTCAGACAGAGGACATGATGTAATGATTAAACATTTATAGTAAAACTTTAGTTGAAACAAAAAAAGAAAGAGAGTGTGTCAAGAATTCGGAAGAGTGAGGCAAAAGACGAGAGAGAGAGCAAGAGAGAGAGAGAGGTGGCGCTGACACACATGTCGTGTCGTCGCTGTGAGAAGCAGCTCGATGCCTCAGGGTTCGGTGCCATTTGGTGCCTGTTTGGATAACGAGCCTCACAACACACACGCACACACAGAATTTCACACAGCAACACATCAATACAGAAACACAAACCTTTCATACACACACACGCACACACACACACACACACACACACAGAATTTCACACAGCAACACATCAATACAGAAACACAAACCTTTCACACACACACACATACACGCACGCTCTCTTTCTCTCTGGTAAAACAAGGCCTGGATAAACTGTGTTTCACTAACACACATTTCCCAGAGTCCCTGTTGTGTCCTAATGTAGAGCGCTGCGAGCCTACGGGGCAGTGGAGCAGGGTGGTTGCCGGTTCCAATCCCTGGGACAATCTGGCCCCAGACACGTGAGCGCAAATTCCGTCCCCCTCGCTGCCAGTGTGTGTGTCTGATGACTTAATGCCGCACTTCAGACCACGATGGAGACAAATATCAGCCGCCAGCTGATAAGACGCCATTTTTACCATTTACTCTTCGTACAGATTCAACAAACGGGAGATTGCATCTCTGCACGAGATGCGGTGCCTGTGTCCGAGATATTTTAGTTTCATTTTTGTTCAACGAGAAGAAGTGGAGCGTCGTCCATCTCAGCTCTACAGCTCAGATGTGAAAACAAAAATTACTATGTGGCAAGTAATTTCAGAAAATAGATCTCCACGGCAACCTTTCGGGGCCCCACAGATATTAAAATGGAATCGATCTCATCATTTAAATATCTGCATTTGAATACAGTTATTATACTTGGTGTGGTTGTAAAGGAGCCAGAGCACACAGCGTTAGATGGTGGGTGCTGTTATATCCCGGTTTCAACTGTATCACGTGACCTTCTTTAGCAAATTGAGCTCCTGTCACATGATAACAAAGCGTTGTATATCAGGGTGAAAATATAACCCGCGAGTTTGTACAAAGATGGAAGTCACTAATGAAGCTTTATACTTAGGTCACATGATGACACAGTTTAATAAATGAGGCTGTGGGATGCACACACACACACACACACACACACATGTCTACGTGATTTCAGGGGACATTATATTGACTTAAATTAATTTCCTTGACATTCACCCTTATCTTAAACATAACTCTACATACACGAACCCTCAAACATGTCCTCCCCTTAAAATGTGATCAGATACATTATGGGGACTTGCTTTTTGGCACCATAATGTGTATGTGTAAACAGACTCAGGTCCCCACAACATGAATAATACCCAAACACACACACAAACACACACACACACACACACACACACACACACATATAAAAGTGGTGCAGGTGTTGTCCTGAACTGTTTGTATTAATGTAATTAATGAGCTCAACAGTTAATCACTGAACATTATTAATTACGACAGACTTACACACTGACCTCCTGTGTGAGTGACTCTGACAGAGCTGCTGGTGTGTTTGTGTGTGTGTGTGTGTGTGTGTGTGTGAGGTTTATAAATCAGAATGACTCTGTATCATACACTGTACCACTCTGCTGTGTGATAGCTGGAGGCTACGGAGGCCCACAAGGGACATGAGCAGCAGTAGAGACACCGTAACTTAACTTATCATTTTACAGTTTGGTCTGAATTCACACCCCCACAAGTCCAGGCGACGTCACTGCAGCGTTCACTGTGGCCACAATATGAACCTGTTGGACGAAACAAAAAAATAACAATGATTTACCTTTATTCTTAGAGACGAAAATGTAAAGCTTGACCTGAGGTTTAAAATGCAAAGGGTTCATCAGTGCCATCAGGGTTTGTGGCCTAATGGAGGCGCTAGAGTAGAGGTCACATGTTCATCAAAAGGTCTTCCAGTTTTTCCTCCTATTCATCCTAGTTGTTGAGATGCCTTGATTTAGACTTAAGTGTTGGAGGGAAGAACAGATGCAAAAAAAGAGAAGAAGAAAGAAAAAAAAATAATCTAATGCAAGTATAACTAGGTGTAACTGTTTGAATTGTGCTTTTAGGTTCTTTGTCACTCTTGTCCTTTGAAAAAGTAAATAAATAATTAACTTATGGGCTTTCACTGTACGTTTGCTCATTTTACCATCAGGGAGGAGGTTGGACAGTTGAGGTGCTCTGTTCAGCTCAGCCCTCACTGACAACTCATCCACATCCCAGCATGCAAAGCGTGACCTGGCTGCAGAGCCTGTCTCCCCCAACCTTGCAGAGTAGTTTTGTCAGATCAAGGTCAGATCACCTTCACACCACAAACAAAACAACTTCAGGATTTGTCTGTGACCAGACCGAGGCCGACGTAGGCTTAAAAAAAAAAAACGCCCTTAAATTATTAAACATCATCACATGAACACCATAGGTCTCAATACGATACAGTTGTGATCCTCCACAATATTCAGTGAATCGTCTGGCCCAACCCCCCCGCCCCATTCCGGTGTCAGACTGTGAGTCCGACCTCGTCTCACTGGGAGTCGCTGTCTGTTCTGTCACAGAGCTGCGCCCTCCCTTCCTGTCATGGCTGCTGCTTAGAGTCAGTGTGTAGTCCCTGCCTGTCACAGCCAATCAGGGGCCATTTCTTAATGGCTACTTCACTTTCCATATCTGACTTTCAAATTTCAGGTGAAAAATTGATATTATGAGTCAGTCAATAATATCGTTATTAATCAGAACCTCTGTATCCACTCGACTATTACTAGAAAATCAATCAGCGATGACCACAGAGACCCATGAGCACAAAGAGTCATAGAGACTCAAAATGACTATAAAGAGACAGAGACAAAAATACCATCAAGAGACAGGAAGATTCAAAATGACCATAAAGAGACAGAAAGATTCAAAATGACCATAAAAGGACAGAAAGATTCAAAATGACCATAAAGAGACGTTGAGGCTTAAAATGACCATAAAGAGATGAAACAACAAAGTGACCACAAGGACACGAAGAGACTCAAATGTACTGACATACTATTGTTTTTATTAAAGCTCCTCATGCCTTGATAATGCGGAAGTTAACCCCAGACGGTCCACGATGTGACTCGGACTGTCTTTATATTCTGCATCTGTTTAGCCTGCGTCCGGCTGCGGGGGGGAGGACAGAGAGGCAGAGAGAGGGAGGCATTCTGTGTGAAATTAACTACATATGAGTTCATCCGTGCTTCACTGTATCAGTGTGTGTTTGTATTGTGTGAGCAGGAAGTGGCATCAACGCTTTGACACTGTAACCCACATAAATCAGATAGATTTCTAATCTGTGTGTGTGTGTGTGTGTGTGTGTGTGTCCTGCAGGATGCCAGTTGCTGCCAATGTGTTGTTAGTTACCGCCCCTGGCTATGAATGCAGAATGACAAACAGAAACAGAAACTCTGTGTGTGTGTGTGTGTGTGTGTGTGTGTGTGTGTGTGTGTGTGTGTGTGTGTGTGTGTGTGTGTGTGTGTGTGTGTGTGTGTGTGTGTGCGTGTGTGTGCGTGTGTGTGCGTGCGTGCGTGAAAAGTAGGTTTACATCTGAAAGGAATAACAGAATATCACAAAGGAACATAAATATGAAAACACTGTATTGAACCTCATTAGTGTGTGTGTGTGTTTGTGTGTGTGTGTGTGTGTGTGTGTGTGTGTGTGTGTGTGTGTGTGTGTGTGTGTGTGTGTGTGTGTGTGTGTGTGTGTGTGTGTGTGTCGTCGTCTTCCCCCGGACTCATGTGGTTTCACTGGAAAAACAAGCTGCCGAGCAGAGCCAAGGTTTATATGTGAGCGTTATCTTGTTTACATGCCGCAGTGGGTTTGTGGTCGTTGTGGGTGTTGGTGTGTGTTGTCCTGGATTCTACAGAGTCGTGTTTTGGGGATTTTACAGAGAAGAATACAGTGAGACCAGATCAGGCTCTTCGCTATTAATCCAACAGATATATATATTTTTTTTTAATTTAAAGGTTTTTTTAAGCAGATGTGTATTCAAGGGAATGGTGTGTTGTACGTTCCTTGGACCATCTGTTTATTCAGATATTGGAAATTTTTTCTTCCATTTTCTGTAAAGCCCTAAAGTATTGGCGAAAAATAACTGCAGAGAACACTGAAAAGTTCTGTTTAATAGGATTTATACAACTCGAGCAGATACTGTCACTACTGAAACAGCTTTTAATTTTTGCTGCATCATCTTGAACGCGAGATGGCTTTCTTTCTTTTCAAGCCATGAATAGCCGATTTTGTGGTGTTTTTTTATAAAGCTCCAACATGACTAATGTTGTACCTGCTACAACACAAGAGTCTGAAAACCAAACCTGAATGCTTCACATCCACACATCATTATTTAACCCTCACACAATCTTGAGGGATCATGGATTTATTTGCATCTGTTCTGATGTCAGCCTTTTGAGTCTGTACAATGTTATATATTTTTTTTCTTGTAGTTTCATGTTATGTGTCAGCTTTTTAACTGGAGAAAAAAAAATTAGACAAAATCGCTCACTGCTCCTTTAAATGTCAGTGTGATACAGTAAGGAATGAGATTTTCTAGATGAATTCTCTCCACATGCCTGAGCCGGTGGATGTGTGATGTGTCTTCCTTGGGCCCTCCCACCTTTACCTTTCGTCCCATATTGTGTGATGGCAGCGTTTGTTCACAGCCATAATTAAATGGTGCCTTGGTTTTCATTTACCTCAGAGCATTAAAAGGGTCTGTACCTACTGTTTCCCAGTGAACCTTAATTGTGTTATTATATTGCATAATTTGCAATGTGACTATGACACTGAGCTGCATTATAATTGCTTAAAGAATATGTTAATCAGTGCCAACAGATAGCAAGGTGCCTTATGTTTATTGTTTGTCAGGATAAAAGTATAATGAAGGGTTTAAGTTAAAGTCAGCATATCTGTTAGAAACAATTTATTGTAAAGCTTTTGAAGATAGATACCTGATACTTTCTGATAAACAATGTAGACCAATGTTCAATCTGTCCTTCTTTTGGGGAAATTGTGCACTACAAATAAAAATATAGATAATATAAAGATTATATATTTTTTTTTAAAACAATTTGTAAATAGTTTGTCTTTTTAACCCTGATTAGTGTCAGCAGGTATTCCCTTGACTACTTGCCGCTCCATTAACCTTCGCCAATATGATACGGCCGCCTGAGAGACAAAACACAGGGCATCAAAAAGTTTTGAAAATTATTTGTGGTTCAACTTGCTGCTGCTCACAAAGCTAATTTCTTTGAAAGGACCGTGTCAGGTGAACGTATCAACACACACACACATATATATATATATATAAATGTATGGTGGGGGACAAGAGCAACAATGGCTGCTCATCAACAGAGATGGTGAAAAGTCAAATCTGCGACAGCTGCGGCGATTGTCTAATGTCAGGTTCACCTCAGTGGGCTGCAGGAAGGTGCCAGCGTGGTGCTCAGTGCACGGCTGGTGTATGAATCAAACACACCTCGCCTCACTTCAACCCTGCAGCTGGCCCAGCTTCAGCTGACTGAGGAGAGGAGAGGTTTTGGGTTTGGGTTTTTCAAAGTCCCTTTATAGAGGAGAGGAGGGGGGAAGACAGAAGAGAAGGAATCAAGATGAGGCCAGAAAGGCAAAAGACAGAGATGAGTGGCGAGAAGAGGAGAGGGGACTGTTCACTTTCACTACTTTTTTCCTTGCGAGTGTGAGAGGACACGGGGAAGGCAGCAGCAGACAGAAAGAGAGGAGAAGAAAAAGAAGATGAGATGCAGGAGTTGAGACGGGCAGAGGGGAGAAATGATGGAGGAGAAGAGATGGGAGGAAAATGAGCAAAGCAGAGGAAGAGGCAGGAGAGAGCAGAGCGATAACGATGAGGGGGAGGAAACAGTTGGGAAGAGAGACAGTTAGCAATTGTCTAGAGTACCCTCCTCACAGGTTTTACTGCAGAGCCTCACTGGGATTTATGAGTGGAGTCACGTCTGTGTGTGTGTGTGTGTGTGTGTGTGTGTGTGTGTGTGTGTGTGTGTGTGCGTGCGTGCGTGCGTGCGTGCGTGCGTGCGTGCGTGTGTGTGAGAGAGAGAGAGAGAGAGAGAGAGAGAGAGAGGATTTAATATGTCAAAGTTTAGGGATGTAAACGCCACATCATCCCCGAATAATGTCAGCAGCTTCTTCTTCACCTCTCTCCCTCTCTCCCTTTCTTTTTCTCTCTCTCTCTCTCTTTCTCTCTCGCACACACAAACACACGCACACACACACACACTGAGTCACATGAGGGTGACTCACGGCTAACAGCAGCATGTGTGCGAGTGTGTGTCAGTATGGGGGTGTGTACAGTGTACAGTGAGTGTGGGTGTACAGTGTGTTGTGTTTGCAGAAGACACAGTGTGTGTGTGCGTGTGTGTGTGTGTGTGTGTGTGTGTGTGCGTGCGCGAGCGAACTTGGCAGTGCCCACATTAGCTTCTCTGCCAACTTCACGGGTGTCTTAGATCAGCCCTTTGATGATGAAATACAAACTGACGGTGGCCGTCTCACAGACTCCTCTTCGTGCCTATGTTCCTCTCGTCCATTATTGACCAGCTCATTGATCGATCATCAGTCAGTCATAGTGTTTAGCGCTGACACTCAAGTGTATCTCAGAGGATCCCAAGGATGTTACCTGTGTCAGTGTGAAGCAGAACTGGTCTGGCGTAATTTGTTTTATCCCCGTTCAGACTGGTTTTTTTTTTCTGGTTTGATTTGATCCACTTGGTTGCTGCGTGTTTTTTTCTTTCTTGGTGCAATTTATTCTGGTTTATGTTGCTTTATTTTCCTCTCTACCTGAGTTGAAAGAAGACCTGTCCCATTGGGTTATATTTAGGCATGAAGACGGATGATTGGTTAGAATTAGGGAAGAATATCAGGGTAAGCCAATCACAGGCAGGGTAGGTGTGGGGCTTCCTCTCCTTATGGAGGGAAAAGAATGACTCCTTTCAGGTAATTCACATTTGGTCCAGTTTAATCTGGTTTAGTCTGGTTTGTTCCAGCTTGAATGGTTTTGTCCAGTTTTATCTAATTTACCCCCATTTAGTTTCACCCGCCCCAGGTTTTACTTGTCTGTTACAGTTCAATCTTGTTTTATTCCAGTTTAGTCTGCTTTGACTTTATTTTCAGCTTTGGTCTGCTCTGGTCTGGTTTGGTTTGGTCTGGTTTGGTGCAGTCAGTTGTCAGCTGACTTCCCCCCCCTTCTCTTCCTCGTCTCCCTTCTACTGTACAATTTTCTTCTTCTCTTCCTCTGCTGCCTCCTTTTTTACTTGTCTTGCTTTTTCTTGCACTTCACTTTCCCTCCCTGTCATATTTTTTTCCTCCTCCTCCTCCTCATGATCATCATCTTCCCTCCTCTTCTCCTGTCATGCATTTTTCCTCTCTCTCTCCTTGCTTCATTTTTTTGCCTCTTCCTCCTCCTCATCACGCCATTCGCCCTCATTCTGTTCTCCATTGTTTAGATTACCTCTCCATTCCTGCTTCTAACGTTAACGTTTCTTTGCCCCTTTTTCTTTGTCTTTCCATTTCTGTCTGTGTGGCAGGACACATGTTATTGAATCAGTTTGACCCGATGTGATCAATATTAGCAGGTAGATAACTCCACCACCCTCTCTCTCTCTCTCTCTCTCTCTCTGTCTTTTCTCTCTCAGTGTGGAGGGCGACCCTCAGTGTCCGGAGGCGCTCACTTATTCTGATTCGTCCTTCGGCCACCCGCCTCCCTTCCATCGCTATAGCAACATCCCCCTCTCCAGCCCCTGTGATCCCTACACCTCTGCCTCAACCAGCGGGCCCCTGGGAGCCTCCCACACACACACTCAGGTACTGACCCTAAAACCCACACACACACACACACACACACACACACACACACACACACACAGGTCTGCAGCCATTTGGTTGTTTATAACCAGAGGTTTCACCTTATCGAAAAGTTGTGGGTGAAACAAATCATGTTTGAGGTTGGATCATTTCACAAGTTCTGAAATCAGATTTTTGTGTCAAAGCAAACATCATTTTCAGTGTGGTGATTCGTTCTTGAACTTGCACACACACTCCTAGCGGTGGGCGATCTAGGCAAAAGATCGTATCACACATCTTTTTAAAGATTATAGATGCACGATCCATGATCTGAATCACATTTCTATTCTACCCACAGATTTAGTTGAACTGTGTGATCACATGTTGAGTCGTGCACCACTTCAACTCAAGGCTAAAAAGGCACAACCCACAAATCTCTGCATTCTGATTCCACTCTGAATGTCCCGATCAGAGGTTGTGATTCGTACCTTTCTTCTTACAAATATTTGTCCACCCGATGAAAATGTTCGCACACAATGCTGTTTCACAATATGCGTCACAACCAATCACACTTGGTTTGAACGTTAGGACAGAAATGTTTTTTATTCAGACAATTCTCTCGTCCCTCAGACGAACTGTTGATTCTTGTGCTAAAAGACTCTCACTGTATTTCTATGGGTTAGGCTTACGGGAAATGTTTTTATGAAATACAAACAAAATATTTTTTTTCTTTGAAGCTTGATTAAAAATATAAACTAGACCTTTGACCATCCAGTACAGTTGTAGATATTAATTACAATAATTTTATTTGGAGAAAAATCAGCAGTCATCTAACAGAAGCTGTGATATTTAAAAAGACACTGATGACTGTTAGTAAATGGAACAGACCTGTGTTTACTTGATGTGTTGTGAGTTTTCGTAATGATGGTGAGTGAAATATATATATATAATATAGCTGCTCGGTAAGGGGATAACGAAACAAAAATAACCCACATTGTAAAAAAAAAAAAAAAGACTAGCGGCAAGCATTGTCAGCTGTCATCAGATGGTTTACAGCGCAAGGCAGCGGGGGAAACCCATGTGTCTGTTCTGGAGGTCGTTACAGAGGTCGACACAGAGGGAGATTTACTCACTCAGTAAGTGGAGTGAATTTACACAGAAACTCTGGCTCCTGGAGTCTGACGGATGCGAACACGGAGCAGCTCCCAGCAGAGGTGGAAAATAATTCAGTAGCTTTGTAGAAACTCACAATGTAATAACGCGGCTAACGGTGCGTTATTTAAGGGTGGGACCATGAGCACCACAACCCTGACATCAAATGTCACAATTGAGAGAGAGTCAGCAGGACAGTTGGTGAACGTGGACTGTGTTCACCTGGTTGTGGAGTTTCATTTCCTGTGTAGTTCCGCTTAGCATTGCACGGACAGCTAGTGCGGCACGTTCGCATGAAAGCCAGCCATGTTGTGTGTCCTGAGCGGGAACGTGTGATTGGTTGTTGTTGTTGTTGTTACGACGACAGTGCCGGCACCAAGCATCATGCACACCCTATTCTTTCTTCTTTCACCACTGCACAGCGTGAGAAAAAATCTGGACCCTCCATCTGGCTCACCTGAATAAATACAAATTACAGATTACAGCTGCCCCCCTCTCCTCTTCTCCCTCAGGGCGGCTCTCCCATCTCTCCCCCCAGTCCGGCGAGCCTCGCCTGGGCTCAGCGCAGCCGACACCAGCCTGCCAGCCTGGCGCTCCGCAAGCAAGAGGAGGAGGAGAGCAAACGCTGCAAGGCTCTATCTGACAGCTATGAGCTCTCTACAGACCTCCAGGACAAGAAGGTAAAAAAGGCTAAACTGTAACGGACTTATTTACAGTACCGACGGGGGTTTTCGTGCGATCATCGCTGTTATGTTCTGAGCTGAATGCAGCGTTCTGTAACGGAGCAACACACCCCTGCAGCGTACAGTAGTGCACTTCCAAAACACCCACAACTGTTGTTTTGCATACACACGCACGGGGATCATGCTGCTTAGTCCTGCTGCTAATGAGCAACTCAAGTTAGTGATCCCTGTCTCTATGTGCAGTTTGTTGAGCTTAAACCTGATAGGCTTCATGATAATCACTCATTATTCAGGGTTACAAGAGTTGTGGATCTGCAGATATTGTAGCTGTTCATGTTTTTTGATGAGCCTGGAAGAAAAACAGGCTGTTACGGAGATAATTATGACAATTACTGCAGAATACAAGGTGTGAGCACACAGTTCAGAACTTACACCTTTGAGCAAAAACTGTACCTGATTTAAATTTGGCTCCCATGTCCTTCGACGTAGTCACCTTGTGCAGCAATACATCTGGTCACGGGGCTCCTGCCACGCTGAAACTGCTGCCTGACAGTCCGGCTCTGTAAACGCAAATTGTCAAAAACCTAGATGTCCTTCACTGATAGGTTTCCCTAATTTGTTGCCTGTGCTGTCTTGATAGGTGGAGATGCTGGAGAGGAAGTACGGGGGCCAGTTTGTGTCCCGGCGGGCGGCGAGGACGATCCAGACGGCGTTCAGGCAGTATCGCATGAACAAGAACTTTGAGAGGCTTCGCAGCTCCGCCTCCGAAAGCAGGATGACCCGACGCATCATCCTGTCCAACATGAGGATGCAGGTACACACACACACACACACACACACACATATATACATATATATACATGTATGTATGTATTGAAAATGCACTATGTTCAGTGTTTCCCACCTTTGATCTGGAATTTCTTTTGGTGGGTCCAGTACTCATTTGATGAGCGTCCGCCACAGGGTCAGGGGTCAGCAGGTCAGCAGGGGTCAGAGGATGCAGGAGACATGGACGACTCCTTCTCTAAGCAGGTAAAGACATTTGTCACCTTCACTGCCATCAACCATCATGTTCTGATTGAACAATTGCTGAGGAAATGAACATCACCTGAGACCGCGATATACAATCTGTTATTCAAATAATGACATTAAAGTCTTAAATCCATAAGAGGGGTGGAATTACATAAAGTCTAATTCAACATCTCACATGGTAAATTAATTGGAATATATACACAATTCCACAGATGACTGAATTTTTGAGTGTTGAGTTTGCATTAACCGTAAGGTTACAGGAAGAAAAGATCAGTGAACAGTGAGATATCTTAATGAAATATGAAACAGAAGCCTGATTCTCTCTGTCTGCTGTCTGATAATGTATGCAATGATCATGTGTGTTTCTCTATAATGTGTTTGTGGACTCCAGGTAAAGTCTTTGGCTGACTCCATGGACGACTCCCTCACCTGCCAGTCCGGACGAGAAGACTCACAGGAAGTCGGAGGAGAAGGAGAGGAGGACGACGAGGAAGACGACGAGGAGGGAGACGAAGAGGAGGAGGAGGAGGAGGAGGAGGAAGGGGAGGAGGACGAGGAGGAGGAAGATTACACACAATGCGCGTGGCGCAACACCAGCGCATCCTCCCGACGTGCCGCGGGTCGAGTGGGAGGAGTCAGGAGAGGAGGTGCCGCCATGCACGAGGACAGCACAGCAACGTCCTTCAGCGATGTCACCATCTACATGGACGACGGGTGCCTCCCCTCCTCGCCGCTCTCCCGCCCACCGTCCTCACCACTCTCCCGCCCCGCCTCCAGCACCGATACGGAGTACTGGGGAGGAGGGGGTGCAGGAGGGAGAGAGGACAGCAGGGAGACAGAGGGAGGCAGCAGCGCCAGCCGAAGGAGCAGCACCCCCTGCACAGAGTGTCGGGGGGAGTATAGAGGGAGGGCAGGGGGAGGTGGAGGAGGAGCAGGAGGAGGACACCTCCCTGTCCTGACCATCGAACCGCCCAGTGACAGCTCAGTGGACATGAGTGACAGGTCAGCACAACCAATCAGAGAGCTTCTAATTTTGTTATTATACTCTTCTTTATATGATTATAACATAGCTAAAACTATATGTTAGGAATAAAACATAATGTTAGTAGGTCTTATTTCCACTTCATCCTATACACTCTTAGAAAATAAAGTTACTTATCACACTATATATATATAAGGGTTATTCCTGTGTTTACTATGACAACCACAGGACTATCTTCAGGCTTGGTGCAATTTACAACATATGTTGTGCGTATATATGAAATGTGTATAATATGCTTTATTTTAATTACCCTGTAACATGAATTTTTATTTGTTGTTTAAATTTGAAGGTCAGAGAGAGGCTCCATCGGACGCCTGGTGTATGAACAGGAGCCCTCAGGAGTCGAGCGAGGAGGAGAGAGGGAGAGGAGGGCAGGAGGAGGAGGAGAGGGAGAGAGTGGAGAGGATGAGCGAGGCGGAGGGGGGGAAGGAAGCAGTGAAGCAGACTCGCCACAAGGAACCATCAAACACAAACCAAACGGCCGCTCGGTCGCCACTGCGCAGGGACAAACACGCAGCCCCGCCAACGTGCCCCTGCCGATGCCCTCAGCCCGAACGCTGCCCTCACACCCGCTCCCTCACCCGCTCCAACACCCACATGCGCACCCCCACAATCACCCCTCGGCCATCCCCCACCTCCCCACCATCCTCCACCACCACCCACAGTACAGCCAGCCACATGTCATGCTCATGCACCATGGCCACGGCGGCAGCCCTTACATCCAGCAAGCACACCACTTCGCCCAGCACCACTACCACCACCTGCACCACCAACACCACCATCTTCCTCATGCTTACCCAGAACCCCTCTCTTCCCCTCTGCCCTCCCCTGTACCACCACTCACACCTCTTTCCCCCATGCCGCCGCTCACACCCTCGCCGCTGTCTTCCTCCTCGTCGGCGCTCGTAAACATGGAGGCACAGCAGCAGCAGCACCTCGTCCACCACCCCCACCTCCACCACCATCACCTGCTCTGCTCGGACGGAGACAACGAGAGCGTCAACTCCACCACTACCAACTCCAACGACGACACCACCGTCAACAACTGCAGCTCCGGCTCGTCGTCACGTGACAGCCTACGGGAGCCAATTGGAGGGGCCACGCTGGGGAAACAGACCTATCAGAGAGAAAGCCGTCACAGCTGGGACTCACCCGCCTTCAACAACGACGTGGTGCAGCGGCGGCAGTACCGCATCGGACTCAACCTCTTTAACAAGTAAGTTAAAAATTAACCCTAACATGTCTCACAGATTACATTATTTAACCTGTCAAACATAACAAAAAAAGCTCTTAAAAACAATGTGATGAATCACAAAGACTAATTTAAAAAGAAAGGAAGCCAAAGAAACCAAAGGTCAAATTGAAAAGTGACTCTTGGGCTACAGGAAGCCGGAGAAGGGGATCCAGTACCTGATCGAAAGGGGTTTTGTGTCGGACACACCGGTGGGAATCGCCCGCTTCATCCTGGAGAGGAAAGGGCTGAGCAGGCAGATGATCGGAGAGTTCCTGGGCAGTCGGCAGCAGTTCAACAAGGACGTCCTAGAGTGAGTAAACGGCGGTCACATGACTTCGACATCGGAGAACAGCCAGGTCAATTTGATGGATTTATGAAAATGATTTGCAGCATCCTTTGATTGATGAAATCCATGGGGTTTGTGGGAATTATAGTCCTATATATTGTCTTGTATGGTTTTTTTATAGGTAGTTGTGTTTGGATTGTATGTCTGAGACAAACTATTGTGTATCATCTGAGCATGTCAAATGCCAGAGATGGGAGAGAGAGGGTTTGAGATGCAGTTTGGCAATCTGACAAGCTCTTCGTCTGAGGCACACTGACACCTTATAGCGCAGCAGTTGTACAGGTGATTCCCTGGTTTCCCGTCTCCTGTCTGTAGCTGTGTCCTGGACGAAATGGATTTTTCCGGGATGGATCTTGACGACGCACTGAGGAAGTTCCAGGCTCAGATCAAAGTTCAGGGTGAAGCTCAGCGGGTGGAGCGACTAGTGGAGGCCTTCAGGTGAGACACTGCGCCACAGGTTTGACTCACAGAGGAGATTATGCTCATCGGTGGAGTCTGTGGTCTTTCCTTCATACTCTCTCTCCCTCTCTCTCTCTCTCGCTCTCTCTCTCTCTCTGTAGTCAGAGGTACTGTGTTTGCAATCCTGTACTGATTCGGCAGTTCCAGAATCCAGACACCATCTTCATCTTGGCCTTTGCCATCATCCTCCTCAACACGGACATGTACAGCCCCAACGTTAAGCCGGAGAGGAAGATGAAGCTCGAGGACTTCATCAAGAACCTGCGAGGTCAGTAGTCTTTTTGCCCAGGCCTTGTGCTTTCTTTTTTTCATCCTTGAATATTTGCCGGGGGTTTTTTGTGTACATTATAATTGTATATTTGAAATTTAAAGGTCCAGTGTGTAGGATTTAGGGGGATCAATCAGCAGAAATATGTTATAATATTCATAATTATGTTTTCATTAGTGTATAATCACCTGAAACTATAGAATCATTGTGTTTTTGTTACCTGGGAATGACCCTTTATATCCATATCAGGATCGGGTCCTAATGCAGTCTGTCATGTGGCACCTCCGTGTTTCTACAGTAGCCCAGAACAGACAAACCAAACACTGGCTCTAAAGAGGGCCGGGCCTTTCACAATTTAACATTACCTGAGGGCCACAGGAGTTTCTTCTACACACTCGGCAGGGAAGGGTTGAGGTATTCATTTGGTTGTAATACGTCACTGAATCCTACACATTTATCGTGTGTGTTTCCATCAGGTGTCGATAACGGTCAGGACATCCCCAGGGACCTGCTGGTGGGGATCTATGGAAGGATCCAGAAATGGGAGCTGAGGACCAACGATGACCACGTGTCCCAGGTCCAGGCTGTGGAGAGGATGGTGGTCGGCAAGAAGCCTGTATGATCCTCTCAAATATTAAATATGTCTAAAATTAAAATATATTTAATTCCAACTATTAAATGTTTGGTTTTTTTACTTAAATATATTCTAACTTCTTTGTAATTCAGAAAGATGTAATCACTTTTTCATCCTCATTTCAATTGTTAGGGTGAAAGTATGTTGGCGAAATATTGACACCTTACAAGACAGACAGATATATAAAGAAAAGAAGGAAATTCACATAATCTTGCTGTGGCAAATCATTGTCCCCAGAGGATGAAATGTCATTACACAATGTGTGCGTTGCAGGTGCTGTCCCTGCCTCATCGCAGGCTGGTTTGCTGCTGTCAGCTGTTCGAGGTTCCAGATCCGAACCGAGCTCAGAGAAGCAGCGTCCACCAGAGGGAGGTCTTCCTGTTCAACGACCTGCTGATGGTAATCCACACGCTGTCAGAGTTACTGAGCGTGTGTGTAAATACATCAATGTAGCTATATTTAGCATTAGATGCTGTTCGCTCAGTAACCAAGATTCAGCATCCAACTTAATTCCCTTTGTCTTCAAGTTCTGTCTCCAGAGGTGAAAACAAAACGCTTCTATTTCTTTCCCTTCTTCTTGCTAACTAGCCCCAGCCTGTTTTATCACTGCAGGGCATATTATAACCTCTTGTCTTGAAAACACAACACTGGCTGAAGCTATTGACCCTCAGCATCACCACATCTGACGACAGGGAATTCTTACTTATAGCCCCTTTAAAACACTGTGCTAAAAATTAAAAAAACCTTTAAACTAAATTCCAAAGATCCGCCTGATTTGATAATATACAAAGGTCACATTGAGGTCAGAACAAACAACATAGAACCAGGCGTTGGGCAGCGTCAAATATTAATCTGTGCCAAAAGCAGAGTCCAAATAAAAGATTTAAACCACATTGTGAGTAAGTCTCCACATAAAGTCGATGTCGCGGACAAAGTGCATCTTGTGTTTGTCCATGAGGAGACGAAGACGTGGCTCTGACTGTGATTCAGCTGCAATTCAGTCATCGTTTCAAATCCATACAACAGAGATTAAAATAGCCACTGAGGGATTTCTCACCTCCAAATGAACAAAAGAAACAAATGAAGACTAAGATTAACATAATCAAGCATCGCCTCCTCTTTTGTCTCTTTCTCTGTTTCCTCTCTCCTCCTCACCCTCCACTTTCTTTTTTCTGCTCTCTCCCCATCATTGAACAATTCTCCTCTCCTCCCCTCCTCCTGCTGCTCCTCAGGTGACAAAGATCTTCCAGAAGAAGAAGACTTCAGTTACGTACAGTTTCAGACAATCATTTCCTCTGGTGGACATGCAGGTCCACACCTTCCAAAACACCTGTAAGTACTCCTCCCTCCCTCTCTCACTTCTGCCACGCTCTCTTTTGTTATCTCCTTCTGCTCTCGTCCATCTGCTCTCGTCCATCTGTCTCGGCTTCTCTTCGTTTTATTTTTTTTATACCCCTATTTCTTTTTTTGCTCATCTCTCTATTTATACCTCACATGCAGAAAAGACACAAGAGATACAGCAAGAAGGTTCTGGGTTCGAATCCCGGTTCAAACCAACCAGGGCCTTTCTGTGTGGAGTTTGCATGTTCTCCCCGTGTATGCGTGGGTTCTCTCCGGGTTCTCCGGCTTCCTCCCACAGTCCAAAGAGACCGTAGGTGTGAATGTGAGAGAGAATGGATGTCCGTCTCTGTATGTGGCCCTGCGAAAGGCTGGCGACCTGTCCAGGGTGAACCCCGCCTGGCTCCAGCCCCCCCGCGACCCTTAAATGGATAAATTGGTAGACGATGGATGGATGGACAAGCACTGGTTACGTATACACGCGGCACTACCCAGGGCCATGTACACTGTGTCTTTACAGTTTCTTTTCTGGCGATCCATATTTACCATTGCTTTTATCATTACTGCCATTGGAGTTGGATGAGCAAAGGTTTAAAATGGTTAAATGTGGATCAACGGCCGTATATAAAAGGTCAAGCAATGCTTAAAGAATGCAAAGGGGAAGTGTTATGAATGACGGTATGGGTGAGATGCATAGACGGTATGTTAGGATGCACGACAGGTCTCCACTTCCTCCCACTGAAAAAATAAAAAGGATGCTAAAATATCCGGATATGGGCACCGCCATCTTGCTCTAATGTCGCCATTTGGAGCTGTGGTACCTAGGTGCTGTCGATTTGGAAATCACTTATATGATTGCAGTTCTCTCTGTGAGGAACATAAATCTCTGTACCAAGATTCAGGGTGAATTATCCAAAGGTTGTTGAGGTGTTTCAGTCTGGACACTAAACAGAGTTTTTTTCCTAAATGTATCAAGTAGTTGCAATGGTGTCCATATGAGTTCCATCTTACGGTTGTGGCAGGTTCGTTGTGGGTGCAGAAGCCGTGGAATCTCATCCAGTACATTTAAGCTTCGTCACAGCGTGACACTAGATTTTGCTTTTGAAATTTGCATTCAAAAAATGGATGTGGGACAAAAACTGGGGAATCTGTCCTAGTTGGAAATGTTCTCAAAAATCTGTTAACTTGGCGAAACAAAACGTTACTTCCCTCTCCAGTTATAGAGATATCAGTGTCTGCCAGCCTTTTCTTTGGAGTAAAGGCTTTGTCAGTCTACAGAAGTGTAGTAAGGATGCAGCTGAAAACACCAACAGCGTGTTTCAAAGAAACACAGTGGAAGCACATCGCAGTATTTCCTAAATATATATATATCTGTCATTCTGAAAACAAGGTTGCTTAGCTGCATTCCTTAAAACACGACTTATTCAACCGACACATTCTCGGTTAATAGTCGGTTAACACAATCGTATACAGACTGTGCTTGTGGATTCCAAGCCCCTATTTCAGCATGATGAATTGGCTTTCAGTTCCATGCAGCAGATTGGAGACGCTGGCGTTTCAAATCTGCCTCAGCACCTGTTAACAGGATGCCTCACTCTGAAGACTTCAGCTCCAAAAAACACATCTCCTCCATTTTCACAAAGGCTGTGTAGAATGTATCCGCAACCACCCGGAGAATGATGGCTGACATGAAACCAAAACTAATGACATTCCGCCTGACACCACACCGTGATAGCTCAGCTTTGCTGAGCTGAGAAAGTATGAAAGCGCTGAACTTCTCTCCCCAGCTCTCATTTAATTCGATATAAAACTATTTCTGTCTCTGGATGCAGCACTATGAATGTACTGTCTCTCATCATTACGGCCGCTGTTAAGGAGAAAGCAGTCAGCACATAATTTGATGACAGTGAATTTAGAAGTCAAAATAAGGACCTTGTGTTGAATGTTCTGGTAAAGGTGCCACACTAGATGTGATCATTCCTAGTAGTTTCACCTAAGTCAGAATATGTGCTGTCAGAGTGCAAGAGTGTTTGGGAGATGTTCCAATAGAATGAGTTCCAACTGTCCTGTTGTCTCAGACCTGACAGAGTGGTTAGCATGTGCTGAAACTGCAGTGGTGGTTGTTTTCTTATTCAGCTGGTTGGTTTTTGCTGTTTTGTTGTTGTTGTTGTTGTTGTTGTTGTTGTTGTTGTTGTTTAGTTGTTGTTGTTGTTGACAGCTCTGGTTCTTCAGTTGGAGCTAAACAGGACTTGGCAGACTGTGGTGATGACTGTGACCAGGACAGATTGTCCCATATGATTCATCAGCAGCACAGTCACACGTCGACTGCTGGTGTGTGTGTGTGTGTGTGTGTGTGTGTGTGTGTGTGTGTGTGGGCGGATGCACCTTCATGTATCTGTGTGGGAGCATGAGCGTATATGTATATGTATATGTATGTGTGTGTCTTGTGGGAGAAAGGCATAGGAAGTGTATGTGAGTGTTTCAAAGGCTACTCTTCGGGACCCATACTATAGACCAGTAAATAGGGACAGCTTGTCCTGTTGGGGACAAATGCCATGTCCCTGATTTTTTTGTCAGGTACAGGCAAGTAGTGGATATGGTTTGTGCATAGGCGGGTCTCCAGGAAAGTACTGCAATGCAAGGGTGTGTAATGTTCACCAGTGAAAAATGTGTGCAAGCTTCCTTTTGTCTCTTGACCTCATCATCACCGGTTGTGATATTAGTCATGAGCAGCTGATGTTAACAAGAGAGATTAAGAGATTAGACTCAACTTTATTGTTGTACATGTAGGTTATAGTACAACACAATAAAGTTTAGATTAAATACATGTACTAGATCAACAATAAACCCGTGGTGAACTGAGAGCAAGAAGGATGTAACTGATATGTATTGAATTAAACATAATGGGAGTAATTTCCGATTCATTGGCCGACTTTGACGCAGACACACTTATACAGCCTCACTCTCAAAGACACTACTCACAACGTTCTACTTTGTAAATACATTCCTCTGTAAATTTTTAAATGGAAATTTAACTTATTCTAACCAGTGCCTTTTATTTTTTATTTAACTTGTAAATGTATAGTTGCACAAGCGTCACTTTGCTTTGTTTGTTCACCAGATTCAGGTGTGCAGATTGAAAGAATTTTAAAAACAGGTTGAATGAAACCTGTGTGTGTGTGTGTGTGTGTGTGTGTGTGTGTGTGTGTGTGTGTGTCCCAGACTACCCTCACGGTATCAGACTGACGTCTGCGAACCCCGGAGGAGAGAGGAAGGTGCTGATCGTCTTCACGGCTCCGAGCCAGCAGGACCGAGCGCGCTTCACCTCTGATCTCCGAGAGAGCATCGCAGAGGTCCAGGACATGGAGAAGTACAGGGTGGAGTGTAAGTAGTACTCACTGTAGTGGCAGTACTATAGTAGTAGAAACAGAAGTGGTGCTGCAGCAACAAAAACCTAAGAAACAAATAAAATAATTAGTAGCTGTAGTATATTTTGGAATAGTTAGTAGTAGTATAGCTAGTAGTTGTATAGACAGAACAGAAGCAGTTGTGATAGTGCCACTTGTGGTTTCAGAAATAGTAATAATTATTTTTAATAATAATAGTAGTAGCAGCATTAGTTGTGGTAGAAGCTGAGTAATATTAACGATCATTTATACCCAGTTCTATTTTGGTTTCCATTGCTTTGTCATGGACGACTGTGTCGATGTTCTGCCTGTTCTTCTCTCCATCTCCGTCCTTTCATCTCTCCCTCCAGCGGAGCTTGAGAAGCAGAAAGGTGTGATGCGTCCCGGCATGTTGACGGGGGGAGGGCCCGGAGGAGGAGGCACAGCAGGGGGTGGGGCCAACGGTGGCGGCGGGCCCACAAAGAGCGAGGTGCTGAACGGCACCCTGGGTAGGCCAAGCCTTGACGACACGTACGCCTCGGTGGATGGACTGAAACGCACGGCGCTCAGCTCCTCGTTGAGAGACCTCTCAGAAACGGGTGAGGACGTTACAGAGTCGCCTCCATGAGACATTATTTTACAGTTTCTGTTCACTGCGGCAGTTTTTCATTTTGACTCACAGACTCAGAACAAACCTGAGACATTATTTTACCGTTTCTGTTCACTGCGGCAGTTTTTCAATTTGACTCACAGACTCAGAACAAACCTACATCTGTGCTGTTATGCAACCAATGAAAGAGTGATGAAATCTAAAATATGAGACAATAAGAGTGAAGTCCAATACTGTGATGCTCTGTCTCTACCTACTGGGCAACTTCAGAAACTACATCATAAAACTGAAAAGGAGATTTTACTTTATGGATGACTGGCATTTATTTAAGGCCAAGTTAAAGTGCACCTCCTTCTAATCTAATTCTCTAATCTAATTTTATTAGTTGGTCATAAATTTGTGTTTAAAATCTCAATCTGCATATGAACTAGTAAGATTGGAATACGTAGCCCGTACTTGTGATAGGGAAGAAGAATAAAGTAGCTAATGCAAATTAACTAGTAAAAACAAAAGAGTATTTAAGTACAGCACATGAGTAAATGTACTATGTTACTTTCCTTCACTGGAAATCATTTAATAAATTGTTTGGCATTCAGGAAACACATGGTCAGACAGACTAACTGGCCATAAAGCAGATGAATGGTCACTGTCCATGGTTGAAATCCATCACACCCCTTAAACTTGCTGCGTAACATGTTGTTTCTTGTTTGTTAAAGCTGTCCACACACAGAAATGTAAAAAAAACGACAGTTTGTGGTTTCGGGGCATTGGAACCATTCCTTGGCGAACATATTTTAACCTTGCCTCATTCTGATTGGGTAACAGGGAAGCGAGGTCGTAGGAACAGTGTGGGATCACTGGACAGTACCATTGAAGTAAGTGTGGTTGGGCTGGGCTGGAAGCATGCGTGTCCCACACCCCGCTGACTGCATGTTTGTCTGTCCGACTCACAACAGCCGAGTGTGTTTGTGAAAATGTGACATCAGTCATTAGGCCGAAAATGACTCCTCCGGGCTGCATGTAACGGAACATGCAAGGATGTTTCTTTTATTACATGTCTTTGAGTTTGTTTGTTTGTTTGTTTTTATGTTTTCCTGTTTTAATCATTTAAGAATTGTCTCCTGTTTACATACTTACAGTTATCCATTACTTGACTTTCACCTTCACTGGATAGTTGGACAGTATCGGTACAGACAGAAAACAAGAATCAATATGTGTTCCAGATGATCCAGTTATTCAGTACATGTGTGCATCTTAACCTCTGGACTTCCAGGGCGTCTGCAGAATATTTTCCTGTGGTGTCATTTGTCTGTGTGAACTTCTTCTGTATGTCTGTCCTGAAATCTGCAGCTTTAACAGTTTCCATTTGTCTTTCTCTCTCACCCATACCTGCAAAACATTTTCCAATGTCAGGCAGCCATTCACTTCAGTTCATTTCATCAGCTTGTGATAAATTGAAACAGTTGAAAGCATGTTACATGTCACATGTGTTCTAACTCTACAGTCATGCTTGTTGCAAATCATTTTTAACTACTTGATGTGGTTCTGTTTTTCATTCTCTTGAATTTTTCCCCCTTTTTTGATCTTTCTTCCCTCTTTCATCAAATCCTCCCCGCCTCTCAGGGTTCCATTATTAGCAGCCCTCGACCGCACCAGCAGCGCCCCCTGCCTGCTGGAGGTCTTTCCTACAGCCCCATGATGGTCCCTTCTTCTCCAGCAGCCTACCGGCCACACCGCCCTACTCAGAGCCCCGGTACAGGGGTGGGGGGTGGGCCGGGGCTCTGTCACAACCAGGGAGGGGTCACCCCCTCCCCACTCGTGAGCGGGGGAGGGGCTGGGGGCGGAGGAGGGATGGTGAGTGGGGGAGGCCCAACGGGTGGCGGTCTGCTGGGGAATTTCTTCGGGAGTCGCAGGGGCAAGGTTCCTGGTCCCCTGACGATGACGTCACCAACTCCTCAGAGTCCTCTGAGTCCCCTGATGATATCATCACCCCCCCACTATCCCGCCCCCGCGCCCCCCATCCCCCACCCATCCTCCCCTTCCCCATGCCTCTCCCCATTGGCCAACCTCGGTCAGTCAGACTCGGGAGGAGTTGGAGGGGGAGGAGGTATGGGAGGGGGACCATCCAAACTACAGGCTTTGCATGCCCAGTATTGCCACGGCAACAGTGGAGGAGGAGGAGTCAGTGTTACTGGGCACCAGCAGCAGCAGACGCCACCTCCGCCCTACAACCATCATCATCGCTACCACATGCAGAGCGTCCCGCAGCACCACGTCCTCTCGCACAGGTTCTCCGCACCCCGGCGGCAGGGCCCAGCTGGGTGCGCTCCCTCTCATACCCAGCAGCATCAGAGGATCCAACATGGCATTGCCCAGCACCCACGCTACAACTTGAGCTCGGGCTTCATCACGCCCCCTCCACTGTCCCCACACTCCCCCATTACCCCTACTACCCCACACGGACTCTACCACTCACATCCCGTGGCGGGACGGCCGGGTGGAGGCGCCAAGCTCCCGCTAACCATCTCGCACTCTCAGCCCCACCCCCACGCTCACACACACTCTCACAACCACGCCGCGCACACACACTCCCCCCTCAGCCCCTCTCCCTCAGTCTCCCCCTCCACCCACTTCATCTTCTCCACCCCACCACCTCAGACGCCCTCGGCACGCCTCGTCACCCAGACGCCTCCGCAGTCCTACGCTCCTCAATATCCGCCACTCTCCTCCATTCCACCGCCCCCTCCGCACTCTCCCTTACCACCCCCTTCAGCTGCCCCACTCTCCCCACACCCAGGTGTGGGGGGAGGGCAAGGGGGCGGCCCCAAATCGAAACCCGTCAGCCGGATCAGCACGGTCGTGTGAAAAGTCAGAAGGCAAGGACGGTGGTTTGCCACCCTGCTGTGAGCCACCGGGGGGCGGTAATGACAAGGAGCAGGAAAGGGAGGAGGAGAGGAGGAGAAGAGGGAGGTGGGCAAATGCAGGTGTATCAAAATGGCCGCCTGGTGACAAGGAGAGCACTGAGAGCGGGGAAGAGGAAATTACTCAGCCTGTGTTATTTCCACATCCACTTCCCCCGCAGGTAGAAAGACGCATGCTGAGAAATGTTTGTTGGGTAACTTGTGCCCTGCAGGGGCAAATTCCCCTGGAAAACCTGCCCACGGAGCAACTACCCCCAAGAATGTAAATTTCTGCATTCTGAGATTCTCAAATTCTGAAGAAAACTCCCATGTAGTCCTGCAGTCTCTGTGAAAATCACCTCATCTTCCCTCTGCGGTGTCCTGCTGACATGGCCCGGGATTCAAGAGGACACGTTTGTAGTTTTCCATTGACAGAGGAAGTGTTCGTGTCATATTGTGAGTAAGAAGTTGTGTGAGTCGCTGTAGTGGACAAAAGGTTCAGGGACCAGATGTGAAGGGAACAGTGCCTGAGAATCGAACACAGGGGTTAGCGCTCAAAGCTAACACTGTATACAGTACAGTGTAAGCTGAAGAGACAGATCAGGTTGTCCGGAAGCCTGAGAACGGGACGAGTCATTTTGTTGTAGTCCAAAAAAAAAAATCCACTAGTCTTGCACCATTTGGTTCTTTGCACAAAAGCACTTGTCCCATTGTTTTTTGGATGTTGACATATTGACAAGCCATGAGGTTTTGCCGAGAAGGAGAAGTCCTTAGCATTGATATGGTGCAGTTTCTGTGTCTTCAACAGGCATGCATGACCTGTGCAATATTTAATGAGTGTCAGTGCGTCTATGGTTGAAATCCTATATGCAGGGGGAGGGATTTATTGTGATTTAATGCCCCAATCTTTCTTTGGCCAAAAAAAAGTGCATTAGTGAAGGTCACTGAAGACTTTACTTTCTGTGTGGACAATAAACTTTTTTTTAAACTTTAAATAAGCCATCAAAACAAAAACTACAGATGTATTTTTACCTTTTGTTTTACAAAAATGACTAAAAGCCTTTAGTGTTTGTGGATTACAGGGTTTCAGGAGGGGGCACTATACTGTTGTTTTTGATCAGGACTTTAAAACGGGAATGTTTGACATTTGACATTGTAATTTTCCCAACTATTTATTCTTGTAAAGGGAGATTTATTTAATAATTTGTACTGAAGCAGTCATTGCCCCCCTTATTATTAAGTATCCTAGTTATATGAAAGTATAAAAATGAATTTGTCAGAAATGATAATAAATGTCAACTGTGTTTCATGCTCCATATTGTATGTAACCTTTTATGTTGCCAGGAAAGGAGATTATGCTGAAGGTACCAAACAGGGTGCAGTCTGGGAAACAGAGTCTTTTGTTTCACTTCCCGTGATGAAGCCAGGAAGCTACAGGACCTAAACAAAGACACCCAGTCATATAGTCAGGGTAAATGAAACAATATCACCTTATAATGTAACTCCACCAATAATGGAAACATTAACCAAACTGTAAATGAATATGACAAAAATTATATTAGATCAATTTAAATCCCACAGCCACTGTGTATGGGGGGTTAGCTGACAGATATCTGGCTAATATATACAACATACAACACTCTCCCTCCTTAGACCCTCGATTCAAATCATGAGAAAGCAAAAGAACTAACATGGTAAAAAAAAAATAGAATCACTCGGAAAGCATTTTCTACATACTCCAAACCTGTTGTGGTTGCTTCAAATTTTTTAGGTCAGTTATTATTAAAATCACAGCTTAATAATTCATTCATCATCAATTTTAAATCGAAATAACACATGATTGTGATGTACGGATATATTGTTTTAATTCTGTTATCCCAAGATGATGGTTTAAGAACTTTGTCTCGACTTCACAAAAGACATGTTTATTATATTGGTACATTAATATTACGTGAAGGCCTACTTATTTTACAGTTTTGCTCAGTTCAGTTCTAACCGCTCTAAAATATTTAGCTGTAACCACACAATTCTAAGCTTCCCCACATTCTAAAACTTTGGAAATATAGAAAAATGTATTTGTGTACACAAAAGCATATTCAACCTTACTTCATGAACCGCAGACAAATGTTTACCAGTGTTCAGCTCTAAAAAATAGTGGTTAATTATCAGGATGTGAAATCCTAAAAAACATCTCTGGTGAACAAAGTCTAATCCTACATTTGACAATAAGGTGCCTTCGTGCGGAAGGTGAAATATAAACAAAATTAATGTTCAATAAAGACTGCCTTGGAATACAAAGACAGTTCACCATCTAAATCTATTATATTTTGATTGATTGTATCCTTTCACAATAGCAAATATCAAGCAATTTCTGCATTGTTTTAATCTGACTGAAGGACTGAGCTCGTCGTCGACACAAAGGAAACTGAAAACTGGACCTAATCCCGTCCTGAAAGAATTTTACAGGACTGAAGTGCAGAGCATGTTTCATCGTCACGCAGCACTATGTGAAATATTCTTAAACAGAAACATTATTACACGTACATTTTGCATTTTAATTTAAACCTAACATGCCAGTATTGAAGTGTATTTTCTCTTTTTTTGCTATTTAGTCAAATTTCACCTCAGGGCAGGAAGCCCTTGAGGGCTGGTAGAAAGTTCTTCTACCACTTGTACTATTTTACCAGCCACACATACTTTTTGACTCAGAATAAACCTGTTGATGCTGGTTACTTTCATGTCCAAGTGGCGAGTTTGGTCGGCCTAATATAAATATTTGTCAGTGTTTTACTGGGAGATGATGGGATATTTCTCTGATGGTCTGAATTCAAATATTAATGACTCATTTCTAGTTTCCCTGTGATTATGTGAATGCACCAACTGTAGATATTAACTGTACAGTGTGTTCTATTCTCAATGGGGCCAACAGCATCAATCTGCAACAGGTTCAGAATTGCTTGAATTAACTAAGTGTACGCTCTAAAAAAACCAAGTTCATCAGGGTTCTTCAGGCTATTTGAGCATCGTAGGGATTCTCTCAAGAAAAACAAAACAATAAAAATTCCTAAAGTGTTTTTTATAGAAGCCCTTTATGTTTGAGATTTTGTGGAAATACAGTCATGGAAAATTATACCATAATTTTATATTATAATCAGTTGACGGAGTTCCTCAGGGAACCATCTTGGGTCACCTGTTGTTTTCAATCTGAAGAACCCCTTTGACTTTTTAGAGTGTGCTACTGATATTATTATCAATATTGTTGTGTGACAAGCTTCTACTAACATGACGTACTCCTTGGGCTGTTTTGTATTTTTAGCATTTTTTATTTTGTTATGTGCTAACGAGTGTGAGATATTTTTTTTTTTCCTTTTCAGATTTGGACATTTTATAGAAGCACTAAAATCGTTTTGATTTTTAATATGTTTACAACTAAACCAAGAATTTTCTGTGTCTAACATACAACTTCCTCTAACATTTTTAATACAGACTGTGATATTTTCCTCCACTCACCCTGTTGGCTCACGTAAACACGCCTGCCTGCACACTTCCGAATCCTCATGAAACCCCAGTGAAGCCACTCACCAACCTTTTCATGGAAACAAGCAACACTTCTGCTACCTAACAACCTTTTGAAACAATTTGAATCAACAGTACATGACGAGCTGCTAGGAATTCTTGGCCGTTGGGTCCCCGTCATTTATCTACAGTCACCTAAAGAATACTGCCTCTTTGCAGGGGCCTTAAGTAACTTAATCCTGAGTAAAAACGCAATCAACTAAACACACTTGAAATAAAAAGAAAACTAAGTTCTCGAGGAGCACTGGATCAAACCTACCTCGCTAGGGATTAATCAACATTTCACCCTGTTCACTGCATGTCTAATCTAAATCAAACACATTGTCGCCAAAGTTCCCATTTTAAAGCTCCATACCCATGTTTTTGCATGATGTTAACTGTTAACTACAAATCGTATGTACTTTACATTACTGCCAACTGTTTTCCAAATCATGCCTTAACTTTTAAGGTTTGATTCCTTCTTTTGGCCAGGCTTTGGTTTCAGTGTCAATCTCTAAAATACCAAATCAACTTCAACAGACTTGAGTCTGTTTGCAGATAGATAATCCATCACTGTTATCACTATTTTTAAAATATTATTAAACCCTTGTGGTCCAAGTTTGGTGCAGCCATGACATCTGCCTCCGGGTGAGTTGTTGCACCTTCAGCTCTGCGTGTTCATGGACTCCAGTGTTCCGACTTGCAGGTCTAGCTAACCATTATTTTTTACCTCAGCCAAAGAGGTTATGTTTCCACCAGTGTCTGGTTGTTTGGTGAAGGGATGGGGCACGGAACAAGGAAGAGCCCGTTAAATCTCTATTGGTTTTGTCACTTTGCATTACAAGGGCATTTGTCAACATTTTCGTCAATTTCTTGGGAAATAAGTTGAATGTAAATAAAAATTAAAAATAAATATTTATGGTGTTGAGATCTATGAGTTTGTACAGATTGTCAGACACCTTACTTTTGTTTTTATTTTCTTATCAGCGCTGGACAGACGTGTTTGGCCTTGGCGGATGTATGCAAACAAATGTTTTTGAAAACGCAGATGTATGCGATTTTACAGAAGATTTGCGGATTTCAATGCAAAAAATTGTTTTTACTTTTTTTTGACGACAGCATACATCAGTACAAGACTTACATCAACCAACAATCATTTCTCAAATGTATTAGATAAATGCAATATGTGTGTGATGGATTTGCTATCTGCAAACAGGTTTTTATTGAAGTGAGCTTAAATGAATGCCTGTTAGGCCGAACATCGATCAAAATTGTACGGTTTACTAAATTAATGTACAGTATATGCAGTTGTAGAACATGCAAAAACTCAGCTATGGTCCATTAAATATTCAATTTAAATATGTTTTTTTCTGCCCGGGTCTGCTCTCCTTTATCAGTTTGCATGCGGTATTTATTACAGTATCTGCACTGAATGAAACTGTATTATAAACATGAATGTACATAACCATCATTAAATGAAAAATAACAACGCGAGGAACTCACTTTGCTCGGCAGCAGGCGGTTTGTCTCTGGCTGGGTTTACACCAGGAATGCAAGATTTTTAATACCAATAGAAACAGATCTGGTCCTACAGCTGCAGGCAAACAGGGAACATAAAAATTTAAAAAAAGAGAAATCAGATGGGATTCAAATAACGTTAAAAATGTTGGAGTCTTCTGTTCCTGTGTAAAGGCAGTCTGTGTTGTGTGTATCTATACAAGGGCATGGACCGTCGAAGTTGTACGTGACAAAACAATGGACCGCTTTATGGAGTAGAAAATATTTCTTGTTTATAATGTAGAGCAAAGAGAGACTGGAATAGTCCTTGTAAAATTGTACGAGTACAGTGTCAAATATGTGTCAACAGAGACGACATTATTTTAAAAACTATGTATGGAAATTTTAGCTGTGTATATAAATATATATTACTTGTACTTTGTTTTTGAAATTGCAGAGATATGGAAAAAAGTGGAAATATTTATTGCTCTAAAGATATAAAAATCTGTTCATGTTGATGGAGAGATGTGTCCTGTTTTGTTTGGGTGATTTCACACTCACAAATGTACACTACACTACACGATCACTTCAAATGATCTGCTTACAGGAAATACATGTATTTATAATACATGAGACTGAGATGTTCATCATGGATCAATATCATATCTGCTTTATTGGAGTCAGGATGTTGTTAGCTTAGCTTAGTATAAAGACTAGAAGCAGGGGGAAACAGCGAGCCTTCCTCTATCCAAAATTGAGAAATACACCTATTATTATATCATTTCTGAAATATTATTAGAATTTTAAGTAAAATATACTGTTGAGGGAAAGCAACTGTTTACCAAAGAATCATTTTAATTGAACACAACTCACTAGAAGCATTTTTGAAAGGGGATTAATTTTGGTATGTAACATGTTTAGCTGGCTAACATACCTTGAGTTTAAGAACCTTTTTGTACCTGCCATTATTCTGTACAGTTTATTAAAAGAGCGAAAGATAATTATTACAGTATGAGCTCCAATTGTGTTTTTTTTTAATTTATTTTTTATTTTTTATTTTATGCATACACTGTTTCCGCCTAAAGCGGAAGCGTCTTCTTCTTCTTCGTCTTTTTTTAAGGGTACGAAACGCGTGAGTCCCTCTGCTAATTCACAAAGTTGATAAATGTGGTAAGTTTCGTTACTTTTAAACATGTATTTTGAACTATTCTCACCAGCTGACAGTAAACCGACGTGTCTGTACATTGGACCGCCACAGAAACAAAGAGTTCACCCAAACAGTAAATACGAAAGGTGTGAGAGAAAGTAGGCTTATTAGCTGTTAGCCGGTTAGCTAAGGCTAGTTGTTTGCTAATGCTAACCGCAGCTGGCTGCTGTTGAATGGAGACTGGTGATGTTCCAGGAGGAGGTCGGTTCTCCTGCGGTGAGCTCCGGTAAAGGTAACGACGGGAGCTGGACATGTGTCCGGTCGTTGTGTTGCGATCAGCTGGTCGCTGTTAGCTGATCCTCAGGCCCGATGCAGGTTAACAGGTACCATACATTATTGAACAGTATTTGGATTCATGTGAACAGCCGGTTGCGATATGTGTTTACTTTTCAATGGTGGAGGAAGTATTATCGGATTCTTTTCTTGAATTGGAATTCCTAAAACCTTTATTACTCCATCACAGGCAAAACGCATGCATTGACGGTTCTGCTCCAGTGAAAGTATGAATGTACAATCAGAAAAATGTACATAGTAGTATCAACAGTAAAATATATAGTATTTAAAGTACTAAGTACTAATTGCAGAAAAATGGCCCATTGTATATTATATTGATCGACTGACATTGTCCAATGTCAGATAGATGTGTATATTTGTGGTCTTGATGTGTCGATATCACATTAAATGTGCATGGGGGTAATTTAGAAGTGAATTAGTAGAATAATCTGTGAAACAAAGAGAAAAGATGCTTTGTTACATATTTAGCTACTAGCTAATATAATCCACTTGTAGTCTGCTGCCGAATGACGAGTGAACAGAAACAATGAAACACAGAGCGAAACCGTCATCTTCCTCCATGTCCAGGATCGGCCCTGCTCTATATTATACCATTGAATTATTATCACTGATGCATTAACGCGTAAGAAACAGGTCAGGCTGTAACTAATGGTTCTCTTTCCATTAGTTAATGAATGAAGTGATTGCTTTGCCTGTTAAATTTCAGAAATTAGTAGAAAAAATGTTGTGACAATAACCCAGAAACGCTCTCATCACAGACTTCACTGTATGACCCTCATGTATTAACAGGAGTGTTGTATCAGTATTGGCCTGTAAGCTCGGTGTATTTTCTGTCTTAACTGAACAGATGGGATGAGTCACTCCACCTTGAAGGGCTCTACCTAAACGCATTCATCTTTCTATGCTGTGTCGAAAGATTTTGCAACTTTACAAAAAATCCCTTTGCTTAAGTGGTCATGAAAATAATGCTTTCTTATCTTTTTTTCCCTCAGAGCGTCTTCTCGTCTGTTTCGGTTGGCTGATTTGAATAGAGAGCGATGGCCGGTCCAGAGCTCTTATTGGACTCGAGTATTCGACTGTGGGTCGTTCTGCCCATCGTCTTCATCACCTTCTTTGTCGGGATCATCCGTCACTACGTCACCCAGCTGCTCCAAAGCGACAAAAAGGTCGACCTGGAGCAGGTCTCTGACAGGTGAGACGCTGTTTGACCTGAGTATGAAAAAAAATATCTTTGACTCATTCAGTTTTTTTTTTTAAATAGTTGCTCTCCTGTGACATCTCCTCTGTTTGTTGGGCTGCTGCTCTGAACATAGCCTCTTTTTGTGATCAGCTGCACTGTACTGCATTGAAACTAATCTGAAGTCCTGTTGCTGTTCAGTCAGGTGCTCCTGCGCAGCCGCATCCTCAGAGAGAATGGAAAGTACATTCCCCGACAGGTAAATTCACACGCAATGATTGGAAGTTTGGGAATATCATAGAATTTGTTATTGATTAGTTCCGACCGGTGACGGCACTGTGTTAAACATGCAAGGGGCTGCATTGATGGGGCTTGTTGCTACAGGTATCGGTTAAATATAATTATATATTATCCAGGTTGGGTTTGATTAACAGATCCAAGGAATTAAGAAAGCCACATTTATGTTAAATCCTGAAGCATGAAGGTCTGACGTGGAATGTGTCTCTGCTTGTATCAAAGTCTGTGTGACTGTAAAGAAGCTGTTGTGTCTGTAATCATGTTGAGAACCGCAGTGTGTTGTCACTGTTTTAGTCTTTCGCCATGAGGAAACATTACTTCAACGACGCAGAGACCGGCTTCTTCAAGACGGTCAAGAGGAAGGTCGTCCCTAAGAACCCCATGACAGGTGTGTGTGTGAGACTGTGTGAGACTGTGTGAGACTGTGTGAGACTGTGTGAGACTGTGTGAGACTGTGTCTGAGTGAGTGTGACTGAGTGAACAATCATGACACTTTTATATACCGAAGTCGATGAGTCTTTGTGTTTCAGACACCAGCATGTTGACGGACATGATGAAAGGAAACCTGACCAACGTCCTGCCCATGATTGTGATCGGTGGATGGATAAACTGGGCTTTCTCTGGGTTCGTCATAAGTGAGTTCTCCAGCTGTCGGTCATCAGCGTTGCCACGCAGTTTAGTCATTCAGCATTAAAAATGTGTTTTGTTTGCCTTTTCTCAATAATCTTCTTGTACTTAATCACCCTAACTCATGCAGAAAAGAGAGAAACAACCGAAGAGAATTATGTTCCATGTTACTGAACTTTATCATCTCACCCAAAGATGGTTTAGCTATAAATTATTCTGTCATTCTCTGGTGAACCTTTTGTCTCGTCCCCTGATGTTGATGAATGATTGTTGCTTTTGTTGTTGTTGTGTTTCAGCCAAGGTGCCGTTTCCTCTGACCCTGAGGTTCAAGCCGATGTTACAGAGAGGGATCGACCTGCTGTCGCTGGACGCTTCCTGGTAAAACAACATAGTACAGACAATATTTTCATGATCAATTCATCTGCTGAATGTTTTCTTCATTACACAGAAGATGGACCCTTTTTTTGCTTTAAAAGGGCTAAAATTATGATTTCATTATCCAATTAGTTGAGGATTAAATTGGGTCAAATTAAGATTTTATATGAAACCTTTTTTTTTTTAGATAAAACCTACTTAAATCAAATAAAAATGACCTGCAGTGAACTCATCATTTCATAACAGTAGGCTGAAATAAATAGTTTCACTCGTTTATATATTGTCTTATTTGATAACGTCCTGTTTGGTTTTTCACTGAAGGGTGAGTTCGGCCTCCTGGTACTTCCTGAATGTGTTTGGACTGAGGAGCATGTACAGCCTCATACTGGGACAAGACAACGGTGAGTCTGACTATATCACATTGGCTGACCTTTGACCTACACAGAACAACATAATGGTGAATAAACGACGACGTCCGACACTTCCTCGTTTGTACAGTTGAAGAAGTTAGCTTGGAAGTTGTAAATGAACGGTGATGATGGTGCCTGGCTTTTTTAATGTGAAACTAGAATGACACACGGGAGAGCAAAACACCCTCTTTGCCATATAAGAAAAACTTCTTCCTGCCCCAACCCTCGAAAAAACATTATGTAAATCAGTGAAGAAGTTTTTGCATAATCCTGCTGAAACACAGACGGGCAAACAAACGGATAACATTCTAATAAACAGTCCGGCTGAAACGTGGCTGGTGTTTAAAGATTTTTCTGAGCATCTCAGCAAAACCTTCCAACGCTCTGAACTCCCTGATCAGTTTGCTTCACGTCACACTACGTTAAGTTCACTGGTGAAAGTTGGTCTGTGTGATTTCACTGTTGTAAATGTGTCGGAATGTGTATGTTAACTCTCAGCTGCTGACCAATCGCGGGTCATGCAGGAGCAGATGACGGGTGCTGCCATGGCGATGCCCCCCGACCCCAACAAGGCTTTCAAGGTGAGATGTTAATAAAGAGGAGTTGGTCCGATGAACTTAATGGTGACAGTTTATTAGTTTGATCACAGAAGACAGCTGTGTAGGAAAATAAAAGGTCTGTGATTTTAATACAGATTATATTCAAGAGTTAGAAAGGTTTGAAGATAGTTTATTCACATAACTTTGACATATGTTGACTAAAAATTTGATGTCAGATCCCTGTTTCTTAACAATTAAAGCCTTCATCTTGCGTGAGAATGTTCAATCTAAAACTCAAGTTAATGGTAAATCACGTGGAAAAAAGAAGATTAATCGACTCTCCCTCCCAAATGTTTCAGCAGCTCTTTCCAGATGCACCTACATTTATTTTGAAATGTGTTTATTTTTATTCTCTGACGGTTCATCTGATTGGATGTTGAACATCTCTGTCCCCGTTTGTTTTACATCAGAGCGAGTGGGAGGCGCTGGAGATCGTGGAACACAAGTGGGCGCTGGAGAACGTGGAGGAGGAGCTGATTTCCCGAGATCTGAACTTTGGAAACCTCTTCAGCCAGGACGCCAAGTCCGCCATGTTCTAGGACAGCGAGGACCTCTTTACCACAGAATCTGTTCTGAAGACTCGGAGAACACGGGTCACGCTGGTTGTGTGGGGAAAAAAAGCTCTGAAGGTTCTGGAACACAGTCGACACAAACTGTAGAATTAAGTAAATTATTCTTGTTTTAATCAGTCCTAGCTACCTCAGGCACTTCAGTCACTTTCTGTCTTTTTGAGCCTCCAGACAAAGTGTGTAAAAGTTATGCAGGACAAAGTGCCTTCAGAAAATTAAACAACTGAACAAATATATATATATGTATTTTCAATAATCCCATGAACGATGCAGTACTTCTTGTTTGTTGAGCATTTTCACCCCCAAAACAACAACATCTTCAATAGACCCCTTTTTTAGCCATTTATTTGCTTTCCAAAGAGTCATCATTACAAAATTAGATTTTTGGCTCCACTGTCTTTACACTTCATGTAAATTAGTTTGGTATTTTTTGTGTAATCCTGCTAAAAGACCAAGACAAATTAATTCAGATGAAAACATAACCTCTTGTGTTGGTGTAAAAAAAAACTCTACGTGCAATGAGTCAACATCTCTGTGTCAAATTCTAATCATGTTTCACATTATATTATATTATATTATATTTGTAGTGCAGTTTTTGTGTGTTCAGTGTTCCAGAATAGAAATCGAAGTGTTTTAAATCCTACTCGCTCTTCATCGCAAAGGAGACGAGTTTCAGAACCGATCCCAGATGTTCCAGATCACCAGTCTTGTTGGAGCGAACCAGCAGATTCTTGCTCCAGGTCTCTTGAGTCGCGTCCGACTGAATCCTCTCAGGAAGACGTTTACTTCCGAGCGCGACGCAGGGAGCGAGACTTAGCGTTTGAAAGACGACCGGGACGATTTCGAGATTAAAATGAAGTCCAGGCGTTCACGTTTTCATCCTGCGGAACATTTTGCATGTACGTTTCTACCGTGTGCTCGTCCTGCTGAGGGCGTCGTCGTCCACAGCAACTTGAAGTGAGCTCAGCAGTTTAAATAAAAGGTGCCAATCACAACTAACTGGGTTTCTCGTCTTGTGTCGGACAGCGCTTCAACCCCCGAGGGTCGATGCTTCAGAATACAAAGATTCTGTTTTAGCGGTGATGGGATTTATTTGCAAATATGCACGGGTATATTTTCAGCTGAGGATTGACTTAACATTTCAATCGCAGATAATAAATTAAGTTTTTATGAAACGCTATCATTTCTTTTTATGACGTCATGATATAACAGGTTTACAGACGATTTAGCCACATATAGAAAGTCACCCATCTCACTCTGATAATAATAATCATTTTATTGATATCAAAAAAAATTGAGTACAATAAAATATTTTCATCTGATAGGGAAGACCAAAGAAAGAAATCCCCTCAAGCCCCCTCCCCTCCCCGCCTCCACCGAGGAATGAGAATGATAATACATTTCTTCTTACAATACAAAAATACTGTACACAGAGGTGGTTTAAAGAAGTGAGAGCTCACTCTGACAATAGAGAAAACTTTGTCTGCGTCCAACTCTTGCACAGACTGAATTCAACATCTTACTTTTCATTCTGTCACATAATTTTATGCCTGAATAAAAATTGTATCTATAAATACCACAAGAAAAGCATGTTAATGTCCTAAACCAGTTTATCAATAAAATCATTGAAGAAAATAAAAAATAAAAATGGTCACGTGACAGCAGAAATTAGTCAATTAAAAATAAATACGAGAAGAAACAATCAAAATATACAAAAATAATTATTTATGTCCCCTGGCAGCTTTGTTCAGTATTAAATGATCTATTTATCTGTTAAAAACACTCCTGATTACCCATAATCCCCCATCACGCTGCTTACTGGTCTGTTTTAACAATGGTTTTCTAAAGTCAAACAACTTGTCTGATTCTATAATTTACTTTAATATTTCAGTTTTCACCAGTAAAATTAGGCATCAATGTTTCAAAGGCTGGATCTCAAACTAACCTTTTCCACAAAATTGCAATGTTTTCAAATTCCCACATGAACGTTTGTGCCGAATTTCACAAGAGGAAATAAAGAAAAACAAAACTTTGACTGCAGAACCTTACACTTAAAATTAATTCCCCTCAAATATGGTGCATGGAGAGGTAATTACCTGACAAATACAAGATTTGATCCTGTTCAAAATTTAGGAATCCATGACCAGATGCATTCCATTGATTAATTAAACTGTAATGTAATTCAAATGTTATTAAAGGGGCAGAAAGTGATTTTGGAGAAAGATTGTTTGGCTCAAACCACCAATAGTTTTTTGTTTCCAATTTTACAGAAAAGTCAGATTATTTTCAGAGTGCACACAGAATGGACAACGAACGGATCCGTAAAGGAATATTCGCTGAATTTTAAAAAACGTGTATTGGATTAAAACCGCTTACTGCCCCTTTAAATATGTTATAAACTCCATGTAAAAAAAATGTCTAGATGATGAATTTATAATTAAATTTTGAAGCATAATCACAAACTCTTAACCCGAATACATTTGAAATATATTGTAAAAAGGCTTTTCAAATCGGACTCGGTGTTTACCAGTAATTTAATTTGAAGATATGTAAAGTGTCGTCTAAAATGTGAATGAAACCTGCTTAAAACATTTTTAAGGATTAAAAGTATGTTGAAATGGAAACCGTCATATATCAGTAAATGTAAAATTCAGGGTCTTAGGTGGTAGAAAATCTGTCTCGTGACCAAGTGATTTATCTTTATAACAGCTTTGTATGAAATTGTTAAATTACTCACTGAGTTCAGCTAGTTTTGAACCTCCAATGAAGAGGACACTCATTTGTTAATGTGGACTAAAGAGGATTAACGTCCTGTTGCGTTTCCTCCCTGCAGCATTAATACAAACTGGGTTTCTGTGTTCAGAGCCGACGTCCTCCCTCCCGATCAAACTACCTGAGAATCAGTGATCAACGTTCACTGTCGAGCAGAAACTAAACTCACCGGACGAGACGTCGCTCAGCAAACACCAACATTTTGGGGCAGAAAATACGAGCTGAGAAGATCACAGACTCAACCTGCTGTTTTTAGTCACTCTGGGAGTTAATCAGGACGTAATCATACAAAGTCAAAGTGTTGTTGATATGTGGAAACTATGAAATAAAAATGTAAAAAAAATATGAGAAAAGGCCCGTGCTGTGTTCTGATGAAGGAAAAAAACAAATCATCCATCAAGTAGAATTAAAACTCAATCTTTTCGCATTCAGTTAGTCAGTTTCCATGGTGACGTGGGATGATGCGCCCAGTTCTGCATTGTCGTCTTTGCAGGAGGCGACGTCATTGGCGGGTTCGGGGGCGGAGGAAGAGGAGACGGGGCTTGTGTTGGGAGGGGGCAGAGTGGGTTTTCTGATTTTGTCTTGTCGGTGGTAGAACAAGACATAGGCAGCGTTGGTCTGCAGGAGAGAAGAAAACAAATGCTCATATAGATATTTATAGATATATATGTGTGTGTGTGTGTGTGCTGTGAAACAAGTTTTTCTGGTTGTTATCATTCCTCCTGTTCAAAGTGGACATGAATAGAACCATAACTCATGACTTCGAAAATGCACTGTCCTCGTTTTGTGCACAAAACACCTTGCAAGGATTTTCTGAAGTTAACAAATCGAGCGATTGTTAGAATCTTTTTAGAGCCTGATCCCCGTTGAGCTGCAGCGGAGGGGCAGAAACGTTTTGACTAAAACTACTTTGCTTTGACTTGTCGACAAATGAAGCTTCATATTAGTTTCAGATAAATTTTGGAAAACACAACGAGAGAAGACTGGATGTACCGGTACATCTAATAATGGTCAGTTTGAACCAGAGGAAATGAACAGAAGCAAGAAAAAAAATGTTTCCATGTTTATCTGACTGTTTCCTTTAATCCTGGTCTTCAGTTCATCTATTAATGTAGATGAACTGAACCAATAAAAAATATTCTGGGAAACTAACTATTTTCCTTTGGCAGCTGAGAGTTCAGGTGTAAATGTACAATGTTTCACAGGTACTGAAGGCAACAAGCTCTTTGTTCACATCAAAGGAAAATCTGATAAACATCAGAAAAAACATCTGACATGGTGAAATTAATGATTATTTTTTATTCTTTAAGTGTCAGAAAATAATGAAAACTTTTTTGTGTCTGTTTAAATTGTTGGATTTGTTTTTACCCCAACATTCAGTGGTCAACATTAATATCCTACAGAGAAAACGTCACTGAGCTCAGACCAGGTGTCCGTAAATACCAGTCGGTGCAATCGGATTGTTCCGATTGACGGACTGACTGGATGCATCAGTTGTGTGTGTGTGTGTGTGAGTGTGTGTGGTACTGACCACGATCTGGTCTTCTCTGGCGTAGGTCACCTTGCTGTCGTCAAAGTAATACCACTGCCCGTTGTCCTTGTTCTTCGCGTAGCTGGTGTCTGAAGGAACATTGACCAGGAGTTTAAACGAAAAATCAAAAACTTTCATCTGTCCAGTAAAAACCTGCGTGAGTCAACGTCACAGCAGCTGCTTAAATATTGAATATTAACATACACATGTACGTGTGAGTATCGGTTGTCGATGAAATGAAATATGAATATCATGTTACTGATACACACATGATAAAAATATAGTTGAGCCTTTTAAATCAACCAACTGCGTGTACATATTCATATTCATACACGTATACAAACACAAACCAGTATATGCATATAAAAATATAAACAAATACTGTACATATACACATAAATATATAAAGGGGCCTCACAATGTCCGTCTCTGAGTCCTCCGTAGTGATTGGACACGGCGATGAGGTCGTAGCGGCTCGGAGGCTCCCCACTGGACAGATTTCTCCTGAGGAGGCAGCCGGAGAAGTCTAGGTCTCTGCAACAGTAACATGACACAGCTCGTGTTCAGAGGATGTTTGATCTTCGTCCTCAAAACACTGATCTCATGAACTTAGTCACGTCACATGAGATTATTACGTTATGAAAATACGTTGTGACGGATAAGAAACAATCAGGAATAGAACGTGGACGTTTGTGTCATCGTCTCCTCAAATCTTGTTTTTTCAAATTAAAACAGGACAAACAGTTTCCAAAGTCTCAGCTTTAGAGGCAACCATCATTTGTGTGTGTATGCCTGTGTTTGTACCGGAGGGGAAAGTCCACGATGCTGTCGAGCTTCTCTCTGGTGAACTTGGTGTAGGAAAACCTCTTGAGGTGGATGATGAGAACCTCTGGCAGAGACCAGAGGTCGAGCTTCTTCGTGGCCAACTGGTGCTTCTTACACACCGGACAGTACCTGAACACACACACACACACACACACACACACACACACACACACACATCAATGTACACATGTCTCACCTGTTCCATTATCAGGATGTGTGTGTGTGTGTGTGTGTGTGTGTGTGTGTGTGTGTGTGTGTGTGTGTGTGTGTGTGTGTGTGTGTGTGTGTGTGTGCGCGCGCGCATTACCATGGGTTCTCCTCCTCCAGTGTTTCCACGGTGGTGAACAGATCGATACACTCACGCAGCTCGACCGTCGTCTGCTGCTGAGGAACCTCCATACTGCCGTGTTTGACGTACTTCTACACAGGAGCAGGAAAGACGCGTCAGGAGGGAGGGAGAGAGAAAAAAGGAAAATGTAAATATGTGTTCATGTTTCATTAAAACCAATAAATAATGTAGAGACATGAGGAGGAAAAGTGTGAAGAAGATTTATACAAGTTTAATCTGATTCTATTTCTTTACATCGAGTCATGTTCACACTGACCTCGGCTTCGTTTTCGTTGTAGAATCTCTTCTTCATGTCGGGGTCCCAGTCGATGGCCACATACGGCTGAGCTGCAGAGACAGTGCTGTGGTTAAAACTTTCATATGTTTAATTGATTTTTATTTTGTTCCTAATCTGATATTGACAATTTATCAATAATGGATTTAGTCTTGGTTCTGGTGTGTGCGTGTTCAGACTTACAGCCGAAGGACACGGCGCTCCCTCCCTCTCCCGTCCCCCTCTCCGTCATCCCGTTGGAGTTGACCGCCTGGATGGTGAACAAGCTCTTCCTCTTCTTACGACACGCCCTCCTCTTAGCCGGCTGCTCGGCGGCCGGCGGGCTCGGAGAACACGCCTCCTCCTGCTTGTCTTCCTCCTTCTCCTCCTCTGCGGTTTCGCAGGGCTGCGGCGTTGGCTCTGCCGGCGTTTCTGAGGTGGCGCCGGTGTTGGCGGTCCGGCTCGAGTCCCCGCAGAGATCCACGTTATCGGTGCAGTTGGCGGCGTTAGCCTCAGCGTTGTCGAGGAGCTCGGTCCGGCTCTCGGACCCATTGCTGGTCTCCTTGATGGCGTCGCCCGGTGAGGCCTGTGTGTGGTTGAGATTAGGGAGGGGCTCGACGGAAGTGGCGCCGTCTGATTGGCCGTTTGCTGATGAATCGCTGCAGCAGGGTTCAGTCTGAGAGGGTCCGACTTTCTCTGCTTCCTCCTGATGCTCATCTGAGAAAGAACACGGAACCAATCAGACGGAGGCTGAACTGCCAACACAGGCAACTGAAACAGAGTGTGATGTGAAGTAAAGTTCAGAAACATTAACATGATCAGCTGCAGAAATAAGCAGAGTTCAGGTCCAGCTGAGGAGAAAAGACTGACGACTCAGTCGAGTTGATGTTTTTATTACGAAGATTGAAGAATTTAGCAGAAACATTTTTTACAAAAAATGTCTTTGTTTCCGGCCTGATGTTTATTAAAAAAATTTGAGTAGTGTTTTAGAAAGGAAACAGCCTGAAAGAGGAAACTGATGAGACAGTTTGTGTCGTACCTGCTGAATTATTATTATCATCATTATTATTATCATTATTACGATACCGTCACTGATGCCGTTGGTCTGAGTCTTGTACAGCTCGTCTTCATCATCCTCTTCCTCCTCCTCCAACTCCTCAGAAGGGTCGGGACGCCGCACGTAGCGCCTGCACGCACACACACACACACACACACACACACATGCATCATGGTAAAATAAACATGCCACCAAGGAATCAAAATTTAAAACTTTAATTCTCCATTTTTACCATTTTAATCACTTATAACATACCTTTTATGTTTCATAATTTCTTTAGTTCTTAGTTCATGTTGTGTGAATGTGTGTGTATGTTCAGATACGAGCTCAGTCTATTGTAAACTGTTTAAGTGCAGTGGGCTGAGAGGAAGGACAATACGTTTTAAACAAACAAAACTTCAGTAAAGTTGTAAAACTGTGATTAGTGAAGTTGGTTAAGAACAGAGCAGGCGTCTGCGTGTGCGTCTGTGATCGTGTCAGTGTGCGTTTCACTCACGCCAGCCTCTGCAGGAACAGGTCGTAGAGCGCCTCCACGCTGCAGCTGCTCCGCGGCACGCCGAGCAGCAGCGGGTGTCCGAACAGCGACGTCCCGTACGAGCTGCTGCCCGAGCCGTAGTCTCTGTAGTGAGAGCGCTCCCTCAGGTAGAGGGCGAGCAGCACCTGCTCCTCCTGCTGCTCATCCAGCACATTCAGCTCGTATCTGCACGCACATACCCACACACACACGCGCATTAGCAGGTCGGCTTCAATCCTGTTTGTTGTGGTGATGTCTTGTGCAGTTTGAAACTAAACGAAATGAAACAAACGAAAAGGTGATAAAAAGTTGTTTACTCACACAAAGATGTCGTCTCGGTCCAGTATACAGCTCAGAGATTCATCAGCGTTGTAGATTTTATAGAAACGATGGTTGAAAACATCAGCTACTACCATCTGAAACACACAAAAAAACACACATAACACAACGTATGAAAGAGATTAAACACAGCTCAACAACACAGGTCTGGTTGTTTTTAGACGTTTTGACACTGACCTGTGTGGGGGGTACGTTGGTCATCTCTGACAGAGCAGAGCAGAGGTCAGACACTTTTCCCGCTTTGGGAACCACAACACGATGCTGCAGACACAAACACACACAGCATACAGTCTCCGTTGATGCACACATGGAAACATATTCTGTTTTATTCATATGACTGAAAGAAAATACATGATTTCATGTTAAAACAGTGAAACAATTACAAAGGTTTTCTTCACCGAAAACCGTAAACGTTACCTGCACAGGTTTGGCATAAGGGTCCAGGGAGACGAAGAATACCTCCATGACGCGCTCCTTGCTGACAGGAAGTGGGACGCTCAGGTAGCAGAAGGGGTCGAAGGTCACAGAGACCTTATGGCATTCGGGGCAGATGAGCGTGGACTTGAAGAGGCCGTGAAAGGTGTCGACGATCACAGAGTCGTTCCGCCGGCGGTGGTTACGCCACGCCTCCTCCGCCACTTCCTGTGGTACAGGAAGGAGAAGAGTTGTAATGAAGTTGTAAAACATTCAGTGTGTTAAGTGACAGAAAAGACACCATGCTACCATTAATACACTACGGACTGAGCAGAGTGTGGTAGCTGATGTTCAGGTGCAGCTGGAGTAGCTCACCTGGTCGGGTCGACCGTCGGCGTCCCGCAGTTCGATGTACTCTTTGTTTTTGACTCGGTTCAGGTCTTCGTGCAGGCCGTCGAGCAGGAAGGACAGAAGCTCCTGACTGTCGTGCTGTTGGTATCCGAGAAACTGAGACGCAAAGTGACCCACCTTCGTCTACGCACACACAAAACACACACACACACACACACACACACACACACACACACACACACACACACACACACACACACACACACACACACACACACACACACACACACACACACACACACACACACACACACACACACACACACACACACACACACACAGATACAAACTAGTTAGTATAATAGTAACTTCATTACCAATAAACTGAAGTCAAATCTGAATTCTAGGCAGAGACACTCTCCACACTTACTAACTCTTCTCTCTGTTTTGATGCTTAATCCTCACTGGAGGCCTATACACATCAGGGTTGTGACAAATAAATAACTAAACGAAAATTCTGCCTGTGAACGTTTTGCATCGAAACTATTCGTACGATGGGAATTTACAACAGTTCCAACACTTGTTCAATAAAAAGTTCAGCTCATTGTTCAAGAAAAATGATGGATTCCAACATCATCCTGTGATGAAGATCTCCTCCTCCTCCCCTTCCCTCCAGAAAAGTAGAGATTTCCCGTTTACAAGGTAAAGAATGAGAAATGGTTTGTCAACCAGTAAGAACTGACGAGTTTATGGTGTTTTTGTGATGTTACTGCTATTGTTTGTGAATTGTGATGGCTAGCATTTATAGCAATACTACATATTCATGAAGGCTTTTGTTATCTTGTTAAGGCTAAAGTAAAAAAAACAAGATTAACGTAAAAAATACATTACATTTTTTAGGTGTTAACTTGTTAAGGATACCGTTAAATGATTTAGGCTAGCGTAATGTTGTTTAGGTTAACGTTATCTTCTTTAGGCTAATGTAGTGACAGCACATAACGTGAGCTGGATGCCCACAACACTGGCGTCATCACTGCGATGTCGGAATATAAAATGTACTTTTTAAATGAATATTTCCACACCAGTGGTTTGTCATCGCGTCGGCCAGTTTAAACTGCTGGTCGGTGGTTGTTGTCGTTATTGTTGTTGTTGTTGTTTTGAGTTTTTTTGCTGCAGTATTGAATTCGGTATTGAGGACAGTTGAATTTCAATGACATTGGTACCAACTACCAAACGTCTGGTGCGGCGATGTCCCTGGCTTCGTACCTTGAAGACGCGTGGCACCACAGAGTAATGCCTCCCCGACCACATCTGTTTGATGACATCAGCGTAGGCCTCGGCGATCTCCCCCTTCATCCCCAGAGGGTTGGTGAAGTTCAACTCCTCTAGGTAGGAGCTCAGTAGAAAGTACTCGGTCAAGGGAGGTGTGTTACTCAGACACTGCGGAGATGAAGAGAGAGAGAGGAGGTTTCAGCAAGCTGAGCGTTAACATGAGGAGTGAACACATCCTGAGGCACTGAGGACCTGATCCCTGACAAGGCACTTCAACTGGACGAACTTAGGTCATAGTCAAGTAGGAATCTGAAACCTGAGGAGCGGCACGGACACAGACACCCACCGGGTGTTAATTATGCACAGGGCGGGTTTCATGATGCTGGGATAACCTTGAATCCTGAGCACATCCAGTTGAAGAACTTCAAAGACACATTAAAGTCAACCGGGAAAAACAAACTCTGCTGCTTTTAACCAGGGCTCATCGAGGAGAGCTGGTTCTCAACTAGAACAGGTGTAACGTCTGTTTATCAAGACTCGTGAAGGACGCGTGTTTTAAATCTGCTCAGTGTTTCAGACCAGTTGAGTTTCTTGTTTACAGTATGGTGGATTACACTCCAAAGGTCGAGTGTCGCAAATCACATTGACACAGTGAAATGGAAAGACGCGGACAAAAGTCAGAAAGGTGACGACACGGGGACTCGGTATGCCGGGCTTTGATCTCTGCCAAGGAACTTGGTGGAAGGACGGAAATTGGGCAAAGAAAGAACCCATTACATTTTCCGCATGGATTTGGTCAAAGGGGCAGATCCAGGATTTTTTTTTTCTTTCTTTAGCATTGTAAGAGAGGGTGTTCGCAAATCTCAATGTGGTTTCATAAGGGGACGGTTGGTCCTTGTCAGAGATATGCATCTGGAAGTTAATGAACCAGAAGGAATGGCAGGTCGTCCAAATGATCATTTTACGATAAATAAATACATATGTGTGTGTGTGTGTGTGTGTGTTTAGCGTGCACGGACCTGTAGAGCAGAGTTCATGAAGCAGGTGTTGCCCAGGTTGGTGAGGCCGCAGACTCCAGGCTGTCCTCGATACGAGTCCGGCTCCTCCACAGAGTTCCTCCTGAAAAACAAGGACATGGCGTCAGCAGCGGATTCTGATCGGACGGCGGAGGCAGAAAACTTTTCACGGTTCACAGTTTGTTCACATGGAAAAACACAACCAGGAAGTGATATATAATTTGATATTTAGGGATTAAAAAATATATGTAAATAGAAATAATTTATATATTTAAAATATATTTATATTTTCTTATGGTTCTAATCATCAGTTCTAATCATCATCAACCTGTTACCGGTTGATAAAACCATGATGTGTTTAAAGTCCTTTTCTGTCTAAACACTTTACTACTGTACAGGGAGGAGACAGATGAAAATGAAAAGCAGAAACAGAGGGAAAAGCGAGAAGTCAGAGAGAGAGCGAGAGACAAAAAACTGAAACAATGTGAAGACACAGTAAGACAGGTAGAACAAGAGAGTTCCCCCAGACAGTAAGAAACATGGGAGGGGCGAACTTGAAAAAGGAGAAGAAGGAAAATAAAAAGAAAGGAAAAGAAGATAAAGAATTTGAGATATTAAAAATATAAAAACAAATGGACAGAGAGAGAGAGACTGACTGACTGTTCTTACATGATTTGAGGCCTGGAGCTCGGCCAGGTGCCGTCAGCATTCCTTGTCTCCATAATCACCGTCTGACACACACATACAAACACACACACACGTTCCAGCTTATCTCTGAGGTGCTAGGTTATTACTTTAAGGCAGAGTGGGTTCTATGAGGAAGTTTGTCTCTTTAGAGAAACATTTCTCACTTTGTTGCTGAACATGTCTACAGACAGATCCAATTACATTTTTATCTGTGGTGTTAAACAGTGTCAGTGACGACAGGATGAGAACTTGTCCTCACCATCCCCGAGCTCAAACAGGCGTCCAGCACGCTCACGTGGACGTTCCTGAGACGCTCGCAGCTGCTGTCCGAACTCTTCATCCACAGGCGACACTCTGAGGCCAGAGGCACCGACAAGGCCTGAAACATCGCTCTCTGGATCGACTCTAAACACAGACGACACACACATATAACCTGATGTCTTAAAAGAGATTAAATTCCTCTTAAGAACTGAGCCGTCATCTCCTGCCAAACACAATTTAAACACAAACACGTCATTTTCTGCCACTATGGGGCATCTCAGTCAGAATTGTAACTAAAGACAGAGTTTGGTGGCGCTCAGGAAAGGCACCGGGAGAAAAAAATTATGGAATAACGAACAAACTTTTGTCATCTTTTTGTGACAACACGTGTATATATATATACACATATATATACACACACACACATAAACTCACGAATGTTGTCGGTGCGGCTAAACTGTGCAGTGATGACGTTCTCCATGTTGCTATGGAGACAGAGAAAGATCTCAACGGGGTAAACCTCCACCTTCAGAGTGCTGGGCAGGTCCACCACCTGAGAGAGAGAGACACACACACACACACACACACACACACACACACACACACACACACACACACACACACACACACACACACACACACACACACACACACACACACACACACACACACACACACACACACACACACACACACACACACACACACACACACACACACACACACACACACAAGACTGCTGTTAAACTGCTTCACATCTCAGACCACAGACTGAGCATAGGCGGCGTGCAGTGGACTCACCTTGCGCTCCAGCGGCGGCTGACCATCCACCATGCCGTACCAGGTCAGCAGCCTGTGCCAGGCCTCAGCCGGCACCAGCACAAAGTCTTCGTTCTCCACCAGACGCTCCTTCAAGTGATACGAGTCCAGATCTGAAAAGACAAAATTTCAACCTGAAGCAGAACTTTTTCCAGATCCTAATGAGTGTTAGTTTGTTTTTCAATAAAATCTGGAAGAACAGACACGAAAAGAATCGACTTTCGCAGACATGTTGAATTATTTTTTGTTTGCAGCTTCCCCTAATATTAGCTGAGTTGACTTGTGTTGAGGTGATGACTTGAGGCATTTACTGACCCTCAAAAAGCTCAGTGTTGTCAATCTGACCGGGAAAGGACGACGAGTTCTGGTCTCCAGTCTCAACAAACTCCTTCCACTGTTCGAACCAGTGATGCTCCACCACGTACCTGCAAAAAACACACACACACACACACACACAAACACACAAACACACTTATTTTTCAGCTGCCACTCAAATGTCATTTTCCACTTTTCTGTTTCACATCGTTACCATAAGAGTTACCCAAAGAGCTTTTGTTTTCACCTGTGTTTCCCAGGAAAAATCTGGATTTTGGTATGAATAACAGAACAAAAAGAAAAATTATGACAAAATTAGAAATCACTGTTGATTCTGTCTTGTGTCTCATTTTGAATCACGTATCTGTTTCTTGCTTTTGGTTTCGACTAAGGAAGCAGGTTCATCACATCATTCAGGTTAAAGAAATTGTGGTGAGCATTTGGATTATTATCTCACATTTTATAAACCAGCTAAAACCCCAAAACCCATGTCTGCTCAAATCAAAGGCGGAAGTTTTACGAGCGGACCTGAACGCCTCTCTGCAGCTGGTTGACAGGCTAACGTTAGCAGCGTCGGCTAATGGTCCGTTGAACGACTGTGTCGTTCGCAAAAGCAAACACGGCGACGGCGGCCAACACCCGACACCGAGCCGCTAAACCGTCCCAACAAACTCACACCGACACACCGGCGGTCTGCCCCTGCCGTTAAACCCGTTAATGACAATTAGATACCCGTGTGATGCTAACTGTTAGCCCCGTCTGTGTGTGGCGGGCGGACTCTCACCAACTGTCCCCAGCGCAGAGCTCACACTCCCGCAGCAGACACTCGATCTCCCGCCGCTGGGTCTCCAGGCCCGGAGGCTCCGCAGCGGAACAGCGGCTGTTGGCCGTCATGGCGCGAATCAATCACTCATAAATGTCGGAACTGTTGAGGATTTTATCAAAACGGAGGCAGAAAAAGAAAAGACAGGAGTCAACCGCCGCATTGATCGACCGACAGACAGGGAAGCTGTGCACAGAGCTGTGTTTGCGGAAGTAGGAAGTGGTTTAGCTTCTGGCGATGACGACTTCCTGAGAAGAAGAAAGAAGAAAAATGCACAAGACCTGTATGGATGGATCATGAAGTAATACTAGAATCAGAATCAGAATCAGAATGATCTTTATTGTCATTGTGTGTCAAAGTCTTTGATGTGTATGTGTCAAAGTCTTTGATGTGTGTGAGTGTGCGGGCGTCCGTCCGCGCCGAGGTAGGGGTGTGGTGGAGGCAACAGCTCTTGCAAAGCATCTGTTGGGCCCTGTACATAAGCAGTCTCTGTCTGCCCCTTTTGAGGGGTGAGTGCCCCCTCAGAGAACCTCCACTATTTTTCTGAAATACATTGATCAGGCTCTCAACCAATGTATTCAGCCATTTTTTAAATTTATGTTATGACACTAATTACTCAGAAAAGACTAATTACAAACACACAAAAAAATATTTTTGGGAGCTCCATTCCAACAATGCACTGGGCCGCCTTCAACACACAGTGAAGGTCTTTGCAGCTGGCCGTGCAGCTGGCACACCACACTGGCACAGTTGGTCAGGATGCTGTCAACAGTGCTCCTGTCGAAGTTGAGCAGCAGTTTCTGTGGAAGCGATGCCTGCTTCAGCTCTCTGAGAAAACGGTCGTTGTTGGGGGTTCTTAACAGGTTGTGAGGTGATGTCAGTCCATGTCAGCTGTTTTTTACACATTGACTCGGAAGGTGATGCAGAACGATCACAAGCAGACTCAAAATTACTATTAAGGGGTAATAAGAGACAAAAAGTACACAGACACAAAACGACCTCAATAAAACAAAACAACCACAAAGAGACACAAAAAGACCACAATGATACACAAAATTGCCGCAAAGAAACACAAAACTGCCAAACAGATTCACAAAATACCAATTACAATGGTTGTTTTGTATCTCTTGTTTTTGTTTTAGTAGTTTTGGGTTTTTTTTTAAATCAGGAAATCTTACCAATATCAGTGGAAACATCAGATTTTTTTTTAGAGCCTGACCGATATAGATTTTGGGGGGCTGATGCCAATATCGATATTTGGGAATACAAGATTCCTGATGCCGATATAGTGGCTGATATATATAAACCTGACAATGAGTCCTAAGGCCGTTATCAAACCTTAATGACAAAGAAATGTAATTGCGGCTTGATATTTTAGTTCAACCATGAACTTTATCATTAATAACTACAAATTAAAAAATGCAAATACAACCAAATATATAGAACTTATATAAATATTTATGTTATGTAAAATGTAAACATAAATGCACATTTAAAGGCTCATACCAGTTGGCTGATTAATATCGGTCAGGTTCTACTTTTTTTCATGTAATTTACACAAATAATCCACACGCGTGAAGTTTAATATGGAGAAGGAAAGTACACTTCTGTTAAAGTGAAATGGTGATTTGAATGTCATTTTTTATCTGAACAACACATTTAGAATTAATCTATTCCCCATTTTATATTCTCTCCAATGCTGAAGTGTCGTTTAAGTGTTAAAAACAATTACATGGTTAAGGTTGGGCGAGATCAACCGCCAATCAGAGGCAGGGTAGGGGGCGGGTCTTTGGCAGCCCCTGGTGCGTATTTCCGTTCCTCCGGTCTTACCCAAATATCGCGAGGTTTAAGCGCATTACTCTCGGCCAATCAGCGCGTTCGCCGGTAAACGTTCGGCCAATGAGGCGACAGTTTCCTGTCACACGGTTGCCAGGGAGGGAAACGTCCTGCTGCTGTTCGCGGGCTGACGGAGCAGAGAGCGGAGACTCAACAGCCGCCGTCATGGACGTGGAGATGTCGGAGCCCGAGCGTGAGCAGAAGTCTACGGAGAAGACGGACGTGGAGGCCGGAGAGAGTTCGTCCAAAAGCTCCGGCGGTGCCTACGAGCTGCCCTGGGTGGAGAAATACCGACCGCTGAAGCTGAACGAGATCGTGGGGAACGAGGAGACGGTGAGCCGCCTGGGGGTGTTCGCCCGGGAAGGCAACGTCCCCAACATCATCATCGCAGGTCAGTGTGGCCAGAGAGTTTGACAAGAGTGGACATTAACTCATCTGTTGTTTAAAATAGCCCCCTTCTTTAGACCTGCAGAGGAAGTGGAAAGTCGGAGTCTCTCTTAAATCTCCCCAGGCAGGAGGATGGAGTCAGTCCTCTGCACGGTGCTCAGGCGGCTCCATTAACAGATCATCTTTCAAAAGTCTTTAAAACTCTTCATTCAGTTCTATATAAGTCATTAGATTTATCAATAACTCTGCAGTCAGTGACACTAATCATGACTTTGTTTTGCAGGTTGGTAAACATTGTAGTTTTAAGCCTCAGCACTGTTTCAAAACCCACCCTCAATTTGTGGAAATCTTTAATTTGGTCTATGAAAGTGAGATTTAACTGCTCATCATCCCCACGTTTGGTCATTGGATCAGGAGGATCTAGAGGAAAAAACACTATTGACCTTGACAAGTGGGTCTTTAAAACATTGTGTCACATGTGGGAAACCTTTATTTTGTTTGGCAAAACACATAAAAATGAAATAGTCATAAAAGCATCTGTATTACAAAAATAACTGTAGATGTTGTAGAGTTAATGAACAGGCCTCTAAAGTTAAAGTTGTGACTCTGAATGAGCAAAATCTCAATTTAAATGTCAGAAGATTATGATTCTTGCCGCAGCATGAAGCTCTGTGCACCTCTGGTCCTGGTGATGAAGAGGAGTGAATGAATATTAACCATATCTTTGCGTTTGTGGCGTGGTCCAGGTCCTCCCGGCACAGGAAAGACCACCAGCATCTTGTGTTTGGCCCGGACGCTGCTGGGAGCCTCCATGAAGGACGCCGTGCTGGAGCTCAACGCTTCGAACGACAGGTGAGTTGTACTGGAACTAATCGGAGAAACATACCGGGATTCCACAGGTTTAATCTTAGAGATCAAGGCCCACTGATTTAGCTGGAACTAAAAACATCACTGAAATTATTGTGTCGCGTCAAATTGATGGGTCGATGGTGACCGTCTGCTGTTGTTGTTTTCAGGGGAATCGACGTGGTGAGAAATAAGATCAAGATGTTTGCTCAGCAGAAAGTCACACTGCCCAAAGGACGACACAAGATCATCATCCTGGACGAAGCCGACAGGTGAGAGTGGCGAGGAGCGCGATCACTTCCTGACCTTTAACATGACAGTTAATGGAAAAAGGTAAAGAAACGAAAATTAATTAGACTGTTGTCTAATTTGTCAATCCCTTTATTTATATAGGAAATATATGAAAACATTTATAAAGATACTCATAATTTTTTGGGGTATTTTGTGTAAACGCCATTAAATAAAATGTGATTGTTGATCTTCTTCTCTTCATGATAAAGATTAAAAGGGAAAAATTTAAGGTTCTGTAATATGCAGTCCTCCTGCTCCACTGTTGTTAATTTGATGTTGAATGACTCTTATTTCTTACTTAACCTCATCATTAATCGCTCTGTTAGCGATTATCGTTAATTTAGTTTTTGTAAGGCGTCTCTTGTCTTCCGTCCCCTGCAGCATGACGGACGGAGCCCAGCAGGCCCTCAGGAGGATCATGGAGATCTACTCCAAGACGACTCGCTTCGCCCTCGCCTGCAACGCCTCGGACAAGATCATCGAGCCGATCCAGTCGCGCTGCGCGGTGCTGCGTTATTCCAAACTGACGGACGGACAGATCCTCGCTCGGCTGCACGAGGTGGTGGAGATGGAGCGTCTGGCCGTGTCCGACGACGGGCTGGAGGCTGTCATCTTCACCGCCCAGGGAGACATGAGACAGGTGAGAGAGAAGAGTCCGCCGCTTAGCTCAGAGGTGTGGTGGTTCGTTTTTCGCTGCCTCTACCCTCCTGTTTTTTTTCTTTTCTTCCCCAGGCGTTGAACAACCTGCAGTCGACCAACTCCGGCTTCGGCTACATCAACAGCGAGAACGTGTTCAAGGTGTGCGATGAGCCCCACCCGCTGCTGGTGAAAAGCATGCTGGGACACTGCGTGGAGGGGAAGATCGACGAGGCCTACAAGGTGGTGGAGCAGCTGTGGGCACTGGGCTACTCCCCGGAGGACATCATCGGAAACATCTTCAGGGTCTGCAAGACGTTCCAGATGGCCGAGTACCTCAAACTGGAGTTCATCAAGGTGAGACGGAACAGGGTGCTGCACAAAACGAGCAGAAGCAATTAGTACAGAAAACTGATCATTTATTACTTCTGGAGTCCACACTACTCCCGAGTTTTCCAGCCCCCTGACTTTTGTAAACGTTGCTGGTCCCATTTTAGTTTGAAAACTCTGGGCTAGTGTTTTAGTCTGGACAGACACAAACTGACTTTTGTAAACAATGACTCAGGCGCCCACGTTCTCCTCCTGATTTACTGTCATCAATCATGACTCGAGAACCAGCCGAGTAGATAATCCTCTTCCTTTTTACATTGACACGCACATGATCAATGTACGTGAATATTCGTGTGTTATGTGTTTTCAAGTGTGTGTGTGGATCAGATCTGAAAAAAGAAAGTTTCTCTAATTGTTGAACTGTCCCTTTAACCCCCTGTGAGACAACACACAGGTTTACTTTTACTTAAACACGTGACTTTACTCGAAAACTTGAAAGTCTCACCTCGTCCTGTTGTGATTTTTCCTGCAGGAGATCGGTTACACTCACATGCGAGTGGCCGAAGGCGTGAACTCCCTCCTACAGATGGCCGGACTGCTCGGGCGACTCTGCAGCAAGACGACAGCACCCCCCGCCAGCTGAACCCCCCCACACCACACACACCAACACGCACATCTTTGGACTCTTTCCTGAGTGTCCTGTCCTCTTGATCTTATCACTGACAGTTCTGTACGTCCTCAGAAGCGCTGATGCAGAAGTTCACATCTGATGAAGACGTTCCCATCAGATCATCGTGAGTCTGGGTAAATTCAATATGTTGCACTTGTTTCCTGACAGCTGACACTTTTCCCCTGTGGAGGCAGAACAATGTAAAAAAAACACGACTGTATCATCTGAAATAAATGAATCCTCTTTACATTGATTATTGTTGACATGCTTTGAATTTTGTTTAATTGTTCAGAAGTGACTGAAGTGAAAATATGATTTTAATGTAGAAGCTCTAGTTTGAATGGATCCGGATGAATTACTCAGCAGCAGCAAAGATATGAACTATCGTCCATCTATGATAAAAATACATTCATAAAACGAGTTTTAATAAGAATAAATAAATAATAGTAAGACGGGAAGATGTTATTATCCACACACGATTAACTAATTTTTCATTTATGATTGAATTAAAAACCTTTTGCATTTTAAATGCTTTTTTCTTTACATATCTGAGATTAAGGATATTCATTTAATCTGATTTATGGGTTTCATTCCGATTTGCTTGAGCCTTGTATTTACATTAACTTACATTAAATTAATTATGTATTATCACTAATAATAAATTAGTGAAAAGAGCTGGATGGGGCCAGATTTGGGCCACAGACCGATACTTGTCCTCCACTGTTCTAGAGACTGAATGATGTCTATTACAACATATTAATGATTCAACTCTGACGAGCCGAAAATGTGAATTTTGTCATTTTCGTGGTCTGGAGCAGGAGCGTGGTCGGTTAACATCACGTCACTCTGTTTCCTGTTTAATGTGCATAAGAGGGAGTTCAGCTCCACATGACGAACGCCCCCTGGAGTTACTGGTTAGTTTGCAGATGAGTTTAATTTATGAGCTCAGGTTTTTCAATAGTGATTCTTTTAACTACAAAAGTAAACTGCTGCTCACGCCGATTCATCACTAATATGATCAAATATTAACAAACACCTTTACTGTAATACTGACATTCTTTAACTTAAAAGTCTTGACGTTTACATGAGCAACAAATGAGAAAACTTCCATCTCTATTGATAACGAACTTTATTTTTCATTACAAACTCATTAAACAACATCTATCAAGTGCAAACCTCAGTGTAACGGAACAGCTACTGATGCTCAAGTACAAATCTCCAAAGTAATAGTTGTAATAAATATTGTATAGTAAGAGACTGCAGAGTAACAATGTGAATATATAGAATAAAAGAAGTTAATATTTTCCTGTTCGTCTACAGTTTGTGGGTCGACTGTTGAAACCAGGAAAACTCTCGTTACACATGGATCCTTTTTAACTACGTTGAACCTTCTGTGTTTCTGAACGTCTGACGAGAGGCGACTCATCGGCTCTTTTCATCTCGAAGAGCGAGTAGTCACGGGATTGTCCCTGAAGACAGACGACTGATGTACAGTCAGAGCGTCGCGTGACCGCAACTCATCCATCTGTACAATAATCAATAATCAACATGTCATCACTTTCCAGTGAAAAAGTCGTATTTCCAATTTGAATTTTTATAGATCAGGGTAAAAAATTCTGCCGCTTCTCTCTCCTGCTTATGAAACGTATGTTTTTGGAGATACGTGGTTTTCACTAGACATGGTTGATGTAAAGTGCCTTGCTCAGTGGACCTCAGAGCAGGGAATGAACTCAGCTGACAACCCTCAGTTCAGAGAAACTGCACAATGTAAAAATTAAAGCCCCCCCACCCCGGCTGACAGTCAGTAACTCACTGGACCACTGAACAGTTTGCATGCCACAACTGAAGGACACGAACATGCTGTCGACGGGCCTCATGAACATGGAGCAGGTGCTTCAGCAGATAAAATAATAATAATAATGTACTGTCCAAGAGAAGAGACGAGGCCAGAGGAGAAAAAAACAATCCACCTGAAGACAACAACAACAACAAACTCCTGACGTCTGTCCTGAGGAGTTTTCATTTGTCTCGTTGTTTCATTCAGTTCGAGTAAATTAACCTGCAGAAATAATATTTTTATCCACAGTTGCGCTGTTTTATTAACATCAAGGTAAACCAATACAACTAATAAAACTGATTCACTTTGGTCCACTTTGGAAGTGAGGACTGAAGTGGATTTGTGTAGATGAATATTTTTGTTCTTTGATATTGTTTTGCTGTTGTTAAACTCGTCTCCCATCACGTTCCCCAAGTAGGATGCTTTGGGGGGAAAACATTTTTTGTGTCCAGCATCCAGGTGTTTGGTTACATTTTTCCTTCAGCTAACTTCAGAAACAAGCTCCATATGAACCTACAGAACCATGAACAACAACCATAACAAAATAAAAAGGATTATATTTATAGTTAAACGATAAAACCAAACTAAGGGAAGAGGAGAGTTGACATGAAAATCTGCTCTGACCTGAGAAAACCACCGTAAGGACCGAAGAACTGTAGAAATACAACACGACAGTATATAAATATGAACCGGCTGAACTCCATCTACAGCGTAACCATAGAAACAACATTGGCCTCAGGCCAGGATAAGAGAGCCAACATGGCTGCTGCTGACACCGATGTCAAATCTAAACTCCCTAAAGTCACGGGGGAAGAAATGTGGAGTTGCGCGTCATCTCTACTCTAAATGATGTTACATGTTTGACATTTTTCTTTTTTGGAAGAACATTTACGACTAAGAACAGCAGAGTTGAGTTCAGGCGAACAGGGGGAGAAGAAGAATCGTTGAGTATAGATGACGAAAAAGAGCAGGAACAGTCCTACGCCGTCATCTCAATGGTTTGTGGCGCAGTAAGTCCGCCGCTGGCGGAGTTGGCGCCCTCTGGAAGTGTGTTGGTGGTACTGCGGCCCCGCACGCCGTCAGTGGAGCCGACGCTGGAGGCAGAGTGAGTCCTGGAGCGAACCAGCCGGGTCATACCAGCTGTGGGCACTGAGGGAGTGGGGGAGGGGGAGGGGTTGGGGCAGAGAGACATGGATGTCACCGTTCAGGCTGGTTGAGGTGTGTGTGTGTCACCTGGTCGTACAACAGCCGGTTATTTGAATCGTCCGCACTTCGGCCGAGCAGCTGGATTCAAATCTCATGGAGATGAGTCTGAGGCTCCGTTCACACTGAAGATAAAAAACGTTTTCAGATGTTCTGTTCAGTGTGTGGGCAGCAGTTATGAACCATGAACCTAATGACCTATAATTTAATGTGTAGCCATCATCACAGGTTCTGCTTCTGCTTCCACCGTACGATTTCCTCGAGCTACGTTTGAAAAAGGGATTCTAAAATCTGGAGCCCGACCAATACGGAGTTTTGGGGGCTAATGCCGATTGTCAATGCCAATGTTAGGGAGTAAAATATTTTTCATACCAATATGTTGGGAGACATGAATTGTACAGCTTGATGTTTTACAGTTTGACTTTAAATAAAAAAGAAAACACAAATACAACCAAATGTGTAGAACTTAAACAAAACTCTTTTATGTAAAATGTAAAAAATTAAACAAAACTTTTCTACAAAATAAAAATGCAAACATTAACGCTGAATCATATGATATTAATGTGTCAGTGAGTGTCATTCTACAGGACGAGGTGTCAGATTTCTGCAGTGTGAATGGAGGGAGAGTGTTGACATACAGCGCAGCTTGCTGGTCACTTTCACTGCAGAGGGGGAAAAATCTGTGTTGATCAGCTGCATGCTGTTGATCAGCTGATCGACACACACACACACACACACACACACACACACACACACACACACACACACACACACACACACACACACACACACACACACACACACACACACACACACACACACACACACACACACACACACACACACACACACACACACACACACACACACACACACACACACACACACACACACACACACAAGGGGAAGGGCTAACAGGAAATAACAACAAAGAAACAAAGATGGAAATGGAGGAGTTTAGGTGATTTCTGTTTGAAATCCTGATACCTGATTGGCTGCTCAGGTGCTTTAATACAACATGAGGGACTGGGGGAGTGAAAAAGAGCAGAGAGGAAGAAGGACAGGTTGAGGAGAAGTTGTTTTAAACATTGAACACACACACGCACACACACACACACACACACACACACACACGATTTGTTAAGGAAACAGCGGCTTCATACGTTGCTGTGTAAAGTACAATACTGCAAACTGCTACTTACAGTTAATTAGGCAGGGCTGTAGACACACATACACACACACACAAACAAACAAAGCAGCTGGTCCATTACCATGTGAAAATATACTGCAATTTGATAAACTAGGATTAAACTACAAATATCTGTTCACACAAAGAAATTATTTCATAAAAGCCATGAACGAAAAAGTTAAAACATACCTGAATAAATTAAATGTAGAAATGTCAAACAGCAAAACTAAACACTTACTCAGATGATTCTAATTTTATTATTATAGGAACTAATCCACATCAAACGAGCTGGTGGAATATAAAACAGGATCATGTTGACATCCGGGCAGAAACACAGAAAGACCAACAGGACCAACATGTCTGATCAAAACAACATAATTCAGTCAAACTCAATGGGACATAATGTGTGAAAATTAATAGTTTCCTTGTTAATAAATGATTAGTCCTGTGTATGAATCAGTAGCAGCAGCTCCAGTTAACGTGAAGATACTTACTGTAGCCCATCCCCTGGACAAAATACTTGAAGGCCTCTGCTAGTTTTCCAGGCTGAGGACAGAAAAACACACACCTCAGTTAGAATAAACTGACGAGTCTTTGTTTCACACAACACTACACCTGTGAGAAGGTTCACAGGTAAACCTTCCCAAACACGAGGGAGGTGTAGTTCTACCACATCTCAAAGGACAGCATCACGTTGCTCAGAGCTGTGGTGAACTGCTGTAATACGTGACAGACAGATGATGAGGAGGGAAAGAACAGTTTAAGTTCTGAAGAACAGTTTAAGTTCTCCGGGTCACAATCACACTTCTGTCAGTCAGCATATCTAATTGATGTCTATTTTTAGCTTAAGCAAATCTTAGTTTAGTAGAGTCCTGGCGGCAACCAAGAATTCAAGTCATGAGGAAATTAAATATATATATAGAAAGATTTACGACTTTAAAAAGTGCAAACTTCTCCTTTAAAGTCTCGTTATGACACAGGAAGTGACTCAGACTCACCTGCACCACCTGAGGAAGTCCTCCACAGTCTGCCATCTGACAGGGAGACAAATACGACAACATCTGGTGAGAACATTAAAGCCCTCAAAGAAAGTGCGATTATAACTCAAACTGTCAGTTCAAGGTTGACCCGTGATCAAAATCCAAAAGACCAGACGAGATGTTCTTTATCTGCATATGCACACAAACACACACACACACACACACTGTCACAGGTAACCCCATTAACACACAAATATAAATCCAGCTTAAGAGAAGAAAGACAAGTGATGAGGAGGCAGACAGGCAGGGACCTAGATAGACAGATACCTTGAGCAGGGTGGTCTTGGTCGGGTTCAGTCTGGAGTTACACTCCACCTGCAGGGACACACACAAACACACACTGTAGCTACAACAATATGACATCATATACTGGCTGTTGTCATGAAAGAAGTGCAGACACTCACCACGACATCAACAGCAGGTGATGTGTCTCCAACCACCAGGAGAGCAGGACACCTGACACACACACACACACACACACACACACACACACACACACACACACACACACACACACACACACACACACACACACACACACACACACACACACACACACACACACACACACACACACACACACACACACACACACACACACACACACACACACACACACACACACACACAGTAAGTAACAGGACGTCTCGGCAGAAAATCTGATACTGAAGAAATAAAATAAGAACAAGTGATACCTGAGAGTGGTGACTGTGGTTTCATTCAGACCGGGGACCGGCCGCTCCATCTGCAACTCAGTACGACTGACACAAACACACACACACACACACACACACACAAACACACACATACATATATAAAATATAAAATATACATAGTTATAAGTTTAGTTTCCTTATCATCTACAGTGACAGCTGCTGTGAAATTAACTTGAACAGCGATAGTTGCTCAGTGGTTATGGAATATCACAGAGGTCCCAAAACAACAGCTGTGAAAACAGTACGACATCTTTAAAAACAACTGCACTATTAATAGTTTGGTACTAAGCTCTGTTTAAGTTCTTGAACCTGCAAAGACTTATTATTTTTGGCACCTGTTGGAAGTGGAAAGAAGCTGCAAACTTGTCACCTTGTATGTTGATAGGTTGTGAGCAAACATAAGCTTTCACCGGGCACTCTCCGACTGAGTCTGTCGACTGTTTTGCTGCTCAGCAGCTCGTGGACAGTGAGTTTTTAAAGTTGATTCTCTTTTCTGCTGCTCAGCTGAATCTCGCTATATACAGATTCAGGTGATAACTTATTACCAGATGTTTCAGTCATAGTTTGATCCCCTGAGTACATACCCATCATAGCTGCCGTAGAACATGGCCAGGTTATCCTGCGGTATATCCTGAGAGATGTGCAGTCTGTACGTCTGGATGATCTCCTTATTTTCTGTTAACTCATCCTACAAACACAGGCAACAGTTCACAGTTCAGTACAGTCGAGCCTTATGAAATAAATGCTATGTGTGCGTGTGTGTCCGTTAGTCCTCACGGTGCTGAAGTGGTGTCCCATGATAATGTCAACCATGTTGCTCGTCCAGCCACTCAACTGTCAGCAATAAAAAAAAAATCCCGTTTTAATATGATATTTCAACGCGTAGGTGCACAGACACAATAACAGATCTACTTTCACTTTAACTCCTTGGATGACAGCTCGGCTCTTTTCACATCGTGCACTTCAACTGACAGTTTAACTGCTGACCATGAGCCATGAACCAACTACATTCTCTGATCACGGCAAATAGATGTGGTTGAAAGTTCTAATAAAATGTGGAGCTTGAACTTTTGTCAACTTCCTTTTTTATGAATAAACCTACAGAAATAAACCTCTAAAATCTGATTCATTTAATCACCAGATATGTGTGTATGAGTTTGTGTGTGTTACCTTAGAGGCAGCCCAGTCCACCCAGCCCTTGGCACAGGGGTCAATGTTGATCAGAACTAAACCTTCCACCAGACCGGGCTGATTTAGCTGAAACACAACAGCAGTCACAATAACAAAATTGATATAATACATTTTATTATGATAATGTCATAAAATGTTTAGGCAAGTTTGAAATGAGACATTAGGAGGACATTTAGCAGGAGGAGAAGGATGAAGTAATGCAGACAAAAGAGAAAGTAATTTTGTTTAGCTCTTTATTAACCGAGCATTCACAGCTGCCTCAGGATACAAACCAACAACCCTCCAGTTACAGTCTGTCCTGTGACCACAGGGAGCTTCTCCACAGATTCACTCGTTTGTTGACAAGTCCGTCGAATGTATTTACTTACAGCCAGTTTGGTGAGGACGTAGGCTCCAGCTCCAACACCGATGCCAATCACACTCTTCACCCTGATGACAAGAAATACACACGGTTGAATTAACCAATCATCCGCCAGGAAGTTCCCATTGAAATAAGGAAGTCAGCAGACTCACTGTAGCTGTGTGAGGACAGATGGCAGCATCGCAGCCAGCTCATCCATGGTGGGGTACTGGTACCTGCACACACACACACACACACACACACACACACACACACACACACACACACACACACACACACACACACACACACACACACACACACACACACACACACACACACACACACACACACACACACACACACACACACACACACACACACACACACACACACACACACACACACACACACACACACAGCATGTAAAAAGGGTGGTGGTGTAAGTGTCCAGTGTTCCCTCTCTTTTAACTCTGTGTTTGCTCGCCGCCTCTTTTGCTGCTAAATCCTCCATTATGTTCACTAGCTAAATGTGTCGCAGAGGTTTGTATTTTCCGTTTTCTGATCAGGTCGCCGTGGCAACGGATGTGTGATCAAACCCTTTTTAACTGTGTCTGATATACAACACAACCGGTCTCTAAGCTCAAAGAACAACAAATCACGTCAGAGCCAGGGGTTGTGTGTGGATTTGTGTGTGTGTGTGTGTGTTACCCAATGGAAAATGGTAAATGACTTGTGTACATGTGTGTTTATACCCAATAGGGCACGTTGAGGTTGTTTGTGTGTGTGTGTGTGTGTGTGTGTGTGTGTGTGTGTGTGTGCGTGTGTGCGTGTGTTACCCGGTGGGGAATATGGGAGCATTCTCCTGCTGTCCTGGAGCATCAACATGCAGAACTGAGAAATGCTGTGTCACTTCCTGCATGTCCTCATAGTTAAACAGGCTGTTGAAACAAGATTTATCTACACAAACACAAAAAAAATATCATATATCCACTGCTGTATGTTGTATGTTGACTGTGTGTGTGCTGTGTGTGTGCTGTGTGCACCTGTGCACACATGTTTACTCACGGTTTAGTCCGATGTCATGGTAGGTGAGGATTGTGGGTCGGTTGCCCTTAGCAACCCCCCTCATGGTAACGTGCAGCACACCGTGGGCTGTCTCCACATCGTGCTCCTGAATAACAAACAAATGGCACCAACGGGGGTGAAGTTATTACAATAAAATCGAGCATACAGGAGACAGGAACCAGTGATGCATTTCCAAAATTATCGGAAATGGTTTAGCTGGCTCACTTGTGTGTAATGGCATGATTTATGTGAAACACCTGCTCAGCCTGAACGTGGACACTACAGATGGATGAATGGCTTCATGAGTCTATAGGCTGCGGTGTCGTCTCGTAATCTCATTAATGAACTGGCTGTGGAATCACCTGACTGATCCTATAAATGCTTCTTCTTCACATTCATGTGCACACACACAGTTTGTCACAACATTAATATATAAATCTGTGCATTTTTCTTCACACCACAAAATAAATCTATGAACCCGTAAGATGCCTTAACGCTACCAAAAAACAGGACCTAAAATTTCGTGAGGTTGTTCAAAATGTTATTGAATTCAATCTCAAAATATTTGTTATTGTTTTAATCTGAGGTTAATCTATTACATTATCTGAAGATCAACTTTAACTGTTTTAGATTGTGATTTAGATTTTCTTTTTCTGCCCATTTCTGGATATTATTTTGAACTCATACCTCGCCCAACAGTCTTCTCACATTAAATCAAGCCTCACCAAGTCATCATCGATATCAGTCCCCTAAATATGATTTGTTTGTTTTTTTATCCCATCCTTCCATAAAGTTATGTTGAAATCCATTTAGAAGTTTTTACCTAATCCTGTAGACAAACAAATAAACCAACCAACCAATAAACAAAGGTCCCTTGCGGAGGAAATCGAATCTGACTTATTGTTGTCTCCATACCATACAACTAAAACAGAACGCCCACACGTGTGCAGTTAAAGCAGCTAACTGGCTGCTTGGTAACAGTGTGTTTGAAGGTACGAAAAGTGAGCAGATTAATGGGCTAACGAACGGCTAATTGACAAACTCACCACCCCAACTCCTAAAGAACAGGAGATCTGATGCAAATCCAGAGAGACAGACATCCTGACAGAGGAAAGGAGGCGGAGGACAACGGAGAGTGTAAAAGTTTTAAAGTGTTTTAAACATATAGATAGAAGGAAAGAGAATGATGAGATAGAGAGAGAGAAAGAGAGAGAGAGAGAGAGGTCAGTAGAAAAAGAAAGACGAGACATGGGTCAGCCTTGATGCCGTCCTTCAGCTTTCTGCCAAGTGAAAGAAGACAGTGAAAGTGGGGGCGGTGTGATTGGATCAAGAGCAATAATCTCTGTTGTCATTGGCTGAGAGACGTAAAGTCTTACGGTCTTAACAGCCAACCACTTCTTTCATCCTGGAAAGGGTCATCATGTCTTCTCTCCAACTCCCTTTTACTCTGGCCTAGACTCCTTCGTCTTCTGTGTTTTCATTCCCCCCCTCCTCCTCTTCCTCCACAGGGAAATCAAATTTTACAACCAATCACAAAAAAGTAAAGTAACCTGAGAATTTGATTTTTTTCCCCCCCACAAAAAATGGTTCAAGTTTAAGACACATTTGGATTGAACCAGTGGAAAAAAAACCATACAATGCTAACAATGTTTTGGATGTATTAACCTCCCAAAATTATATTTTTATATCCTGGTATTAATTATCTTTTCTAGTCATGAAATGTCACGAGATGTAGATAAAACTCAGACCGAGAGGCAGAGCTATGAGTCTCTGTGCTCTGATTCTGATCATTGATGTAAACTGACCTGCTGCACTGACGTTAGTCCTGCTGATCAATAACCATTTGTTCAGATGGCAATTATCAAACTCACTTCAGCATAGTGTTGGAATAGTTCACAAACAAGCTACTGAGTATAATGATGCTGTTGCATCATGCAGCTCAGATTATTTGATCCATTATCCCTTACAGTGACACTAGACAAAGGGAAGGTGTGAAGATGTTGTGGTGAGTTGGTGCTGAACTAACCTGACAGTCAAAGTCCTGGAGATTTCTCCCATTCTGAGGAGACAGAGAGAGAAAGTCATCAGAGTCTAGTCATCAAATGATTTGAAAAACAACTTTACATGGACAAAATCTGAGGGATGATGAAGTCAGAAAGTTTACAGTTATTTTAAATATATTGTATCTTTTTGACAGTATTGAAATAAAAACATTGTAAAAGATCATAAAGCTAAAAGAAAGCAACATGTTCATGATTGTGCGTCTTTTGATTTGTATTTTCTTGACTGAGCAGCACATTGTTATTGGTCATAGAACACTAGCTGAGCCCCGCCCCCCTCACCTGTCCCGTCAGGAGTGGTTTGATCTCGGTCAGCTGGACGTCATGAAGTTCCTCCATCATAGGGCCACTTTACTGCCAGTCAACTTCGTAAGACTCGCCTTCATGACAAACAGACAAGACAGATAAATTAAATTAAAAAATAAACATAACCCAGGGGGCAGACACTGTGAATAAATGACATCTAGTAAAATGTCACGTGTAAAGTCAAATAATCATGTTCGCCCCATGGTGGCTGTATTCAGTATAAGTCATAAACCCCGGCTCCTTCATGTTGGCTGATTAGACATGGACCACAAACAAAAAAGTACATGTTACATAAATGTTTCCACAGATGGTCTCTGTTATTATAGGCAGTTCTTATCATACTGATGTAAATTCAGGTGTTCATGTTTATGATAAGTTTGGTTTTAGTTAGTTATTTGATCATATAGAAATGGGCTGAGATGTCATGATTGACAGCTCAGAAAGACTTGTGTACTGATACCCATATCAGGAATATTCTAGGATAGGGACAGCGTCCATCTTCATTTACAATCTATGGATGAGCCTTAATAAATTCAACAATACTAATGAATTTAAAGATCTGGATTTTGAAGTGAAGACATTTTAATTAAGTACCTGACAAGTTCCCGGTCACATTAACAATAGATTATCTGAGTCACAAATGAAATGAATATTTGCTTCTATCACCGAGCTCTGCCACCTGTCTGTCTGTCTGTCCACCTGTGTGATCTGTCAAACTGTGTTCTCCAACTGTGTGAATCTAATGGAAACAGCCAGTGATCTCCCATTGGCAGAAAGCCCCCCAGTTACGTGTGGTGTGTGGTGTGTGTGTGTGTGTGTGTGTGTGTGTGTGTGTGTGTGTGTGTGTGTGTGTGTGTGTGTGTGTGTGTGTGTGTGTGTGTGTGTGTGTGTGTGTGTGTGTGTGTGTGTGTGTGTGTGTGTGTGTGTGTGTGTGTGGGTAGACACATTGGATAACAGTGTTGTAGCAGAGTGCTTTGGATGGATGTTGAGCTTCCCGCGGGCGATCTGGCTTTGACCCAAACAGATAAACTGACTGTGAGTGACTGTGAAGCCGCAGCAACCGGGTCAGAGCACACACACTGAACGCACCACAAGCTGCACTGGTGAAATCATCCAACATCTACTGAGCAGAATGTAACCGAGGTGAAATGAGGAGTGTTTAATGCAGCCAGAAACCACACTGGTTCATGTTGAGTGACTCACTCTGTGCAGAAATTACACACAACCTGCACACACTCGATCACAAACATGACTTCTATTATAACTGTAAATACAAGCAGCTGAACAAGTACTGAACTGCTCAAAACACAGATGTGTGTTTTCAGCATATTTCGGAGCTATGACGTTCAAATGAAAACCACGAAGCTGGTTCACGTCTAACCAGGGTAAATCACCATGGTAACTTATGGTGAGCCGCTAACCTGCTCCGAGCAGGTATTCAAGATACTATTACTGACCAATCAGATCACTGGAAAATCAGAGACATTGTTCTACAGGATCCTGACAGGGACAAAAGTAAAATTACAAAAAAATAAAGAGCAGCAGATCATGTTTTGAAGTAATGCAGACTGTCCATGTGTCCACCTATAATAAACAAAGTTTATCACACTAAATAAATAAAAGGCTAGTAAACGATACCGCTCCGTTATGATTAAACAAATACTATTTGATTCCAGTCAGAATCCATGACATCGTTTTATCCTTATTCTATCACTGCAGCTCAGAACATGATAAATGAAAATAAAAACTAAAGCCTCTGATGCCTTTTATTAGAAATTCTCTCTCCCTTTGCTTTGGAAGAGCAAACAGTGACTTCTCTGATGTTGTTGTACTATTAATGCAGCGCTGCAACAATGCCCCTAATATTGCCAACTCAAATTTTTTTACAGAATCTTAAATATGTCATCTTCATTGCACACGACACAACTTTCTTATGTTATGAAATGTTCATGAATCCTCAATTTTTGGGGGGATTATTTTCAGATTTACGTGACTCTTGGACCCTTCTGTATTTATCAGCCAACAGATCCACGTCTGGGTTGTTGTCTTCACTCCCTAAAATCACCATCGGCCCTTAAAGTCCAGTATCAGTCGGGCTCTCCACCTGCTTCACAACACACAGTCCAAAATATTGAATAGACTCAAATCTGGATGGAGATAACTGGTAAATACAGGCCCGGGTGAAGACGACATTTTGTTCGTCGGAGGTAACCTGCTCTTGGATTTATTCACGTCGTGTTGCGGATAAGGTGAATTTAATTATTAATTAATTGACCAAAAAAAGAAAAAAAAAGAAAAATCAACTGGAGAAAATAATCGTTAGCCGGAGCTCTGCTCAGGTCTGAGGTTGTTTCCATGATGAACTGAGAGTGTACCGATGCGTTCGGTTCTCCTGCTGTCCGCCCACACACACACACACACACACACACACACACACACACAGATAGATAGATAGATAGAGAGAGAGAGAGCAAAGATCCAGGAATCTGTGCAGATGAGCTCACATTAAAACGCTGCTTATTTAATGAGCTGAGATGCTAATGCGAGCTCCAGACAGACAGCTTAGGCTTAGCAACCGTTGCTACGGGGGAGGGAGAGAGAGAGAGCGCGCGCACACACACACACACACGCACACCTGTAACCCAATACACGGTCGCCATAGAAGATAGCGTCACCGAGCTAACTTCACCCTTCACAATCAACCCAACAGCTCCCTTAACCGTCGGCTGGCTAGTTCGCTCCCAGTGTTTTAGTGTCCGTCACAGAAACGAGCCGCCGAACCGAACCCGCGCGTTCGCCGCCGTTCGCTTCCCACTCACCGCTAGCAGACGTTAGCCGGTTAGCTCCAGACAGCAGCTGACTAAAGAGTCGTCCGTTTTTTGTTTTTCTTCTAATTTGCTCACCCGCCGACTCGTTGCGCTGGTTGAGTTGACTGGTGAGCGTCGGAGGCGGCGCGCGGAGCTGCTGGATGCGCGAGGCTGTTGTCGTCTGTCGGCAGCACGCGGACCGCGACGGGCGGAGTCACGTCAACGTAAACAACAGGTCGCTTGCTTCCGCGTCGCACGAGGCCGAGGGAAACCGCAACAGGTGTTTTCGGAGTATGATCTGCGGGTGCGCGGGGCGGACTCACACCGTCACCCAGCAGAAGAAGGACAGGTCGATCGAAAAAAAGACGAAACCAAAATGAATCCACATGATCTCAGCTCCACATCGGAGTGGAGGGGATCTATATCCCCTAGATCCGGATCTTTATTTGGATCTGCACACCCTGATAGATATCAGTCCCCTAAATATGTCAGCCCCCCCCCCCCCCCCCCCCACGTCACATCCTTCCCCACTAAGTATCATGGAAATGTGTTCAGTAGTTTTTGCGTCATCCTGCTGACAAACAAACAAACAAACTGACAGGGGTGAAAAGATTAAAACCTCCTTAATGGCGAAAGGTATTAATGATGGATACATTCAGGCATATTAATGAGTCTGATGATCTATGAGTGTGTGCAATTTGGTTGTGGCTTGATTGAAGTCAAGCTCTGCTGACATTCTGTTGGTGTTAAAAAGTTTCCATCGGTTCAAAATCTCCGTCCTCTGGCCACACCAAGAATGTGAGAATCAACGTTCACAACAAAACACAAAGTGATGTCACTCTGGACTGAAGTAGGCCTGATTGATCGACCAACACTGTCATGCACAGTGGTCATCACATGGGTAACAGAAGTGGAAAATCCATATTTAGGCTGAATGGACTGTGCAGTGAGGGGGTAGGGACTAATGTAACACACACACACACACACCATAAGGTTGTGTCCTGTTGGTCCATGAACACACAGTGCGACCATCTGTCTGACCTACCTAAAGCAGCAACAACAACACAAACACACAGCAGAGAAACATACTGTACAACACTAACACATCCATCAAAGAGAAACATCACGTCTTCAAAACCAGCAGCACGTCGTTTGTCTCGACAGTGAGTGAATTCCATCTTCCAAAATAAACATATATATATATATATATATATATATATATATATATATATATATATATATATATATATATATATATATATATATATATATATATATATAAATAACATACCTGGAGGCAGGAGGAAGAAAAGTATTAAAATTGATCACTTTTAAAATGTCAGTTCTTTCTGAGGTGGGTAGCAGAACCCGACCCACTAAATGCGACACATTCACATCCACACAGTGACGAGTTTTATCATTTTAATCAAAGCTTGAAATCCTCAGGAAAAAAAAAAGACATGCTTGAATCAGAGCGCAAAAATAATGAAGAAAAACTTTCACTTCTGACTTTAAAGCTCAATGTGCTTAATGTGAGATGTTCAGGCTGGTCCTCATCAACTCAAACAAAACGACTAAATCCTGTGTTTGTGTTTCAGGTGGATGCCACTGTAGGTCTCTACTATTGAGAGGCAGCCTTGTGCGGTTGAAGAGGATCATCTGACACTGGGGTGAACTGACTCTAGGTTATCAAACAGCATTTATATTAAATAAAAGAAAAGAAAAAAATGTTTCACAATAAATGAGGCAAAACATCAGCTTTTTTCTCTCTCGACCAAATACATCAGAGTAGATCGGAGCCACTGTCAAGGGGAAACACTGGATACTTTTTGAGAAAAAAAGTTGTATTAGAAGAAAAAAGTCCAAATATGCTGAGACGTAAGTCGCATTATAAGAAAATGTTGTTTTTTATTTTTTTTGTAATTACAACTTTTCCCTCTCTAGAATGAATCTCCAATCTTCCCTTATAATCCACTTTAGATTCATAACCAATCTGTTTATCAAAATAACTCTGCAGCTTTATACAGTTAGATTCTTGTATAAGAGTATAAAACATTACATTTAACATATTTACATTTTTAAACAGTTTGTGTCACGGCAGAGGAAGGTGTTGGTTTTATTGAGAATGGGGCGAAAATGCTGAGAACCAACTGTGTTCTGCATGAAATGTTCTTCAGGACGAACCAAAACAAACACACACATGAAGTGAAGGCGGCCGTGAGATGCTGCTGATAGCTCTGAAACACGACTACAGCAAGTGAAGCTGTGAGCTTAGACTGTCTTGCTACAGTCACTGATCCCAAAAGGTCAAGCATGAACGGAGTCTTCACTCACATTGTCTTTTTTTGATGTGAATCCAGAAAAGTAGAATTTGCTTAAACCTGATGAACAAACATGAACAGAGAGGAATAGATTTCATACAGTGTGGATAAACGACTGTATATAAAGACGATCAGTGACCGTAAATAAAGATGGACGACGCGTCTCCACTTTTCTCACACTGTACAAAAATGAAACCAATATTATACACCATCACTAGTGTTAATGTCCGGTGTGAACAGGGCCAGTGTGGTCACAAAACAAAGATGTATAGATGGATTTTGCTGTGAACAAACCTTACGATCACCTGAGTGTTTTTTCCCCCATTTTTCAATTTCAAAAAAAGGGTAAAATAGGATTTTTAAGAAAAAAACAAACAAAAAAAATCCTCAAATATTTCTGTACACTTACAAAACCTTTGAACTGAGAAATGTCCAACTAATAAAAGGCATCACTGCGGAAAAATCTAGGCAGATCCTACAGGTTTGTGTTTGTGTGTGTGTGTGTGTGTGTGCGTGTGAGAGCAGTTACATTTTACACAACAGGAAGTTTGTTAGTCTTTACAGCTGCTAGAAATGTATGATAACATAGTGTGTTCAGTCAACACTCAAACAGACACAAACAGATTGATGACAGCAGTGGATCAAAAGTCCAGATCCATCGATCACTGATCAAACCTGCCGTCACCACAGCCTGTGTGGTTGGACAAGGCGTGAAGTCGCCCTGGAGTCGGTTTAGAAAATGTTTCTTGTTCCTTTATGAAGTTCAACTTACAAAAATCATCGGTTCAGTCGCTTTTTCCCTCTTGCCTCAGTGCAACCAATACAGGGAGTGTGTCCTGTGACTGAGTGGAAACAAACCACAGTTGGCCTCGTCAGTCTGTCTGTCCCTTTGCTCCTAATGTCTAGCAGTGACTTGCAGGATCAATGGTCAGGGTCAGCGATGACGCTGAGGGTGTGTCAGCGGCAGACCGACAGCCGTCGCACAGTGCAGAGGTCACGCAGCAGCCGTCTGATTCTCTGTTTGAGCTGCGGGAGTCGGGACAAAGGGTCAGGAGGCTCAAGCTCACCTGAGTGGTCCAACCAGGACTCCAACACTGGAGAGAGGGGGGAGAGAGAGCTTCTGTTTGTACAGTGAAAATAAATACTCGCATATGACCATAATTAAAGACTTAGCTGTTTTAGTCTGTATTTTTATATTTACGGTTGCATCAATTTTTAACTTGAAGCTACTTTATTCTGTGTTTTTACTGGATTGAATGTGTTTGTTTTGGAGAGGAGGAGACTCTCCAAAACACAACAGGTCCCATGATCCTACGCTGCTTCACAGCATCACTAGATATTGTTCTGATAGAGACGCCTCCTAGTGACAGAAAAGTACACATCATAAAGACATATAACAACACATAAAGTCTATAAAGTCTAACTAATTAATCATCCTGGGATGAGTGACCAAAAAGAAAAAAAGTTTATCTGGACACCCTTCTTGTGTGTGTGTGTGTGTGTGTGTGTGTTACCGTCAAGCTCCCGCTCTATCAGGTCCATCCTAGCACTGATCTGGTGGTGAAGAGACTCGACATGCTCCAGCAGGTTGAGCTGACACTCGGCCTCAGATGCTGGACAAGGCTCAGGTGTGTGTGTCCAAGTGCGTGTGTGTTCCTCGCAGTCTGCGTGCATGTGCTTTTCTGTTTTTACGCTGGTGTCGCTGTGTGTGTCTGTGTATGACACTGCGTTTTTATTATCATCTGGAGCAGCGTCGGTCACTTCAGTCTTTATTTCCTACAGAAACACAAACATTTGTTTAAGTGAAAACACATCAGAGGTCAGGGAAAAGACAAATCACAGTCTGTGGTTTTCATGTTGACACTGTTTTCTGTGTGAAGTTGCCTTCATTGTGCTCACGTTCATTTCACAGAGCAATTGGAGATAAATATAGTTCCACATTTACCACAGTGAGCCCAGAGCCTCAATCTGATTTTCAGTGGTCTCATAGCAACAGCAGGAGCCTGTTCAGTGCTGTGAGGATGAAGCGTGCCTCTCTGTGCTGAGCTCTGTCTTATTTAATAAACTCCAGAGTAGTGTGAATGCGGCAGAAGTGATGTGTTTTAAAACAGTGTGTACATAAACAGTGTATGTGACAATGACGGAATTCAGACTTAAAAGTTGGAGAAGTTAAAGACATCCCCCAAGTTATTACTAATGCCAGCTGAGGATCTGAGGACAGAGGGTCTGAGTGTTGGACATGCTGCAGCCGTTACCTTCTGCTCAGTGTTGTTTTCCTGCATCTCCTCCTTTTCTCTCTCCTCTGCCTTTTCCCATGATGCTCCGGGCTTCTGGTAGCAGTGCTCGCTGCTGACGTAACAGGCAGTGGGATCTCCTTTCGGACTGGAAGTCAATCTCAGCCCCTGTTCCCTTCTCCATGGCAACCTCCACAACTGCAGATCAGGGTGGGACGGAGAGCTGCGTGGACAGACGCACACAGGAAGTGAAAACACGTGCGTCTGCGTGGACGCGATGAGTCGGCGGTGACGTAAGCGTACTCACTGTAACAGGCTGATTTTGAGCTGCAGCCCACTGAGGACCTGATTGAGGCCATGTGTGTGTGCAAGCAGGTGGCCGGTGTGTGTGATCTTGGTGGCGTTGATCTCCGAATAGTTCTCCTTCACGCACGACAGGCCGAACATGTGACCAGATATCAGCAGATCTGGTTCCGACAGGAAACGCTGAGCCCGCCTCCAGCCTGAAGATAAGTGTTAAAAAAAACAAAAACAGGATGAGAGGACACACACACACAAACACACACACTTGACACATCTTTCCAACAGCTACAGTTTGGTATAATCACCATAACTGAACAGGCCAGTTTATATAAAAAACCTGCAATGTTAACTGAGAAGTGGATTTTTCTCTGACTGGTCTAGATTCTGGAAAGGTTTCCAAACATGTGCATTGCTATCCTCACTAGTGGTACCAAACACTGTAAATAAAGATGGACATGTCAGCTCCCAAAATAAAGACCAAATCCTCATGATCGCCCCCTGGTGGCTCGCTGCACTATAGGTCATTAATCCAACCTTCTTCATGTTAGCAGATGGGACATAAAAAATCAAAGCACACTGTCGCTTCATTTTTGCACAACAGGAGGAAGTGGAGATGGGCCATCCACATTTACATTAACTACAATATCACTAATCATTCTGGTTGGTCGTCTTTATTTACAGTTATTGTCTTTATAGACAGTCAATGATCATCTTCATATACAGACATTGATTGTCTTCATATGCGGTCATTGGTCTCCACTTCCTGCCACGGTACAAAAATGAAGCCAAAATATCTTGGATACAGGTGCTGCCATCTTAGTGACATCATTTGAGACCATGGGTCTTTATTTTTCATTTTATGGGCATTGAAGTACATGTGAAATGAAATATTTAAAGCAGCAATTGTCCTGACACACAAACACTGTGGACATAAAGAAGTGAATTATACCTGCAGTGTGTCTGCAGTAGTAGCAGATGTAGTTATGTGGGATGTTGTCTTCATATAAACCCATACAAGTTCCATGCTGCCAACACAGACACGACTCACACTGTAGAGAAACACCAAAAGATGTGGTTACAATCAATACATCATCTCACAACTGGTTTGGACAAATGATCACAGACCAATAGCCGGCAGACAGAAAAAGATGTGAAGTGCTTCACTAATGAAGGAACGTCACTGTGAACACGACAGTCATAAAAATATTGCGTCTTCCTGTTGAGTGCGCCCATTACCTGGATCATGAAGTCGTTCTCTTCGTCCACCTCACACACACACCTCACAACCTCGCACTCGTCAGTCTCCATAGCAGCCGGCCAAGAGGCTGTGTCCTCACCGCTCTCGGCTGTTAGCGTGGACCAGTCGCTGCCGTCCTCGACTGAAAAAGAGGAGGAACAGAGGCGAGTGAGGAACCATCTTCATGTTCAATATGTATTGTTCACATGAATAGGAACATGAGTGTATCCCCCACCTTGTGAGTGCGTGTTGCTGTGTCCGGTGGACAGCTTCAGAGTGATTGGAGGTCTGTCTGAGTTCTCGTCGTCACTGCTGCCGAGTCCTGACAACAAGAAGGAAACTGTCGTTATTCTAACATGCAATGCAAACCCTGCACGCACGCAAAAAGTTTTATCCTGTCATAATGCCATTTCATTATGATCACTTCATGACATAATTTGTACCACATAATGCAGCTTCAAAATGGCAGTTCACAAACCAATGGGTGACGATGGGTTGCCACTTGGTTTAATGTTGGCACTAACTCTCACCTGACTGACTTTTCTTCTTTTTCTTCTTCTTTTTCTTCTTCTTTAGTTTGAGCCTCAGGAAGTTCTTCCTCTCCTTTCTGCTCTGTCCTCCGGTCCTCTCCCTCCCTCCGTCCTTCTTAACTTCTGCTCACAGACAGCAGGATAAGGTGTCAGACAGAATAACTGAGCTTCAGCTAAGTAAACTTGAAAACACTTTAAAATTAATCCAAATGACATCAAAAGTGCAAGATGGCGGCACCTGTATCAGGGATATTTTGACTTCATTTTTGTACAATGGGAGGAATTTGAGACGCCTCGTCCGTCTTTGTTTGCAGTATATGGTTTGTACTGTAAGTGCACGTGCATCTGTCCTACCTGCTCCCATGGTGCTGTGCTCTGTGTCGTCACATTGATAGATGATATTCTCAATCTTCCTGTCTGGCGCCAAGTCACCTCCCTCAGAAGACGACTGCTTCCTCCTGCAACAACCCCAGTCAGCATTCAACATGACTTTACCTCCTGCTAACTGTGTGTGTGTGTGTGTGTGCCATCAACCTACCTCGGTGCCTCCTGCTCGCTGCCTCCCTCGTCCAGCTGCTTGTCAAAGTGGTAGTACTTGATGTGGTAGTGCAACAGACTCGCCTTCCTGAACGACTTGGTGCAGCCCTCTGAGGGACACTTGAAGGGGTTGTGGTCCAACTCAATGGAGAGGATGGGAGGAGGCTGGTTCTTTATCACTCTGTACACTGAGACATGGAGAAGAAAAGATAAACACAGAGCTCCTGAATAGTCTGGATGTCAAACTTGAGCATTATATTTTCTCCAACAAGGACTTTACATTTTCGCCCCCCATCCGTTTGTTTGTGTTTCTGTCAGTATGATTACGCAAATATCACAAAACTGATTTTGGTGGTGGGATGGGGCATGGTCCAAGAAATACAATTTTTGCAGTGGATGGGGACAAAGGGGTGGATCTAGAAATTTCTAATCACTTTCTCTAACAGCATTGTTTGATATAGTGTTTTCGCATTTTCACAGATTTCCCAGGAAATAACTAATCGATCTTGATGAGGAAAATTAGGCATAATTGATCTACGAGTGTGTGTTATTTGGTACCACTTGTTGGGCCTTGGTTGAGATATGAGCTCTACTAAGTGACATTCTATTAAAGATATTAAAGTTATTGTACAGCTGTGTGTGGTTAATAATCAAACTTTTGTTGAATGACAAAAAGGTTAATATTTCTCATATTGTAAAATGGAATAGATTTGTTGTCAGTTTTGAAACGGGATAAACAATGAGCAGTGCGTTCTTTAAATATTTATTCATTATAAATAATAATGAATCATTATTGAATATAATAAATTATATGTAACATATAAAGGAACAAATGGTCTGACCTCAACAGACCCAACTGTGGTGTGTGTATCTGTCTGTGTTTGTGTACACATACATGGTTCTCTGCTGAATTTGTGTGTGGTGGGCAGGTGAGACTGCCGCTCCAACAGGACGTCTGGGGAAAAGAGAAGACAAAGACTGAGATGAAACGACTGAGAGAGTGTTATTACAGTGATGCTGTTAAAGTGTTTATATGAACACTGTTACTTCATATAAATATAAAGGGCACATCTTATAATATTTTCTCACCACAATTGCTAACAGTAATTTTCAAAAGGGTTATTTTCAATTTGCTACATTTTATTTTAAATATTTTAAATATGATGTTAAACATGGTTAATTGGTTTAACTATTAAATATAAAGTGATAAGTAAAAACAGTTTCAGCTTGTGTGGAGCTGATTGACATTACATATAAATATGCTGCCTCTAAAATCTGCCTCACATTCGCTCAAACCACAACTTTATTATCAGAACTATACTCCATAATGCTTACCTCTTTCGATGGGGCTGTCGTTAGGAGCAGCTGACTGGGAGGGGTCAGCAGTGAGTGGCTGATTCTGATCTCCACTGCTTCCACCTGGAGGTGGAGCAGTTAATAAACGTCATCATCTTGTACAGAAGATTACATTTCTAGTTTAGCCACGGACACCAACAGGTCTGAGGGACTTCACCTTACCCAAAATGGATTTTAACACCTTTTTTGAAGCATCAATTTGTGACAGTAGGAAAATTTTAGGGAAATAAATGTTTTACGATTTTTAAGAAATGAATCCTAACAAAATTTTTAAAAATTATTCCCCATCCCGCTTCGCAGACATCTGTATCTATAGAGCGACTGTATGTTAATGAACAGTGGGCGCTGGGCATCAGATCAACGACTTACTGCCATCCATTTTCTTCTTTGCTGGTGGATGGGAGGATGACGCTTCCGCCCTCCTCTTCCTCTCCTCTTCCCCCTCCACAGATCCTTCCGTCTCCTCTGATGTCACCTTCTCCTCGTCCACCTCCTCTTCCTTCTTCTCCCCCTCCTCCTCTCTTTCTTCACCATCCTCTTCCTCCTCATGCTCCTCCTCGCTCTCTCCTTCCTCCCATCCCTCACTTCCCACCGCGCTCTTCTCGGATTTGGACTTCTGTTTCCACAGGTGTGCAAAAAAAGAAAAAGGGCTCTTAGAATCAAAGGGAGGTGTGTTTTGTGAATCTAATCGGATGGGGACCAATGGTAGAAGAGTATGACTTACTTCCTGGAAGGGTTTGACCTTGGTGGGCTTCACAGTCCGAACTACGCCATCATAGAAACGCACTGTGTAGGATTCTGACAAAACGAAAAAAAGAGTTCAAAATCTTTTTGGGGTCTCCACACTTTTGAAACAGTTTTCAGCAGATTTGACTGATATTTTTTTCTGCCAAATTACCGACTGATAAGTCTGTTGCAGCACTAAAATACAGAAACACAGTCTCTCGTAGGTGTAAAAGGTGGAACTGAGTCTCACCGTCTTTGTTGACCCTGAGGATTTTGGCTGGGTAGAAACGACAGTCTGTCCAACAGGCCAGAACCTTTGTACCTGAGACAAACATCTGAGACAGATAGAAAGAAAATGTAAGTGTAACTAAGAAAAAAAGAGAAGAGGATCAAATGCTGAAACTGCAACATGCACATAGGTGCAAACTAATCTTTCACTGAAAGTTTCTGCATTTCGGGTCAGTGAAAACCTTTCAGCCCAATTATTCGGTATAACATATATGTTGGCACTGATGGTTAAAAATCTGTCCAGCTTTCACCAGGATGTACAAAACAAAAATGCACGCAGTCGGTGTATTGTACCGGTTGTGAGTGTGGTGGATTGATGCCCTGCCTCCTCAGACTGACTCGCTCCATCGGCCGCAGGTACTGCGAGTTCCACTGAAACCATTCATCATGCCGACGGCTCCACTGGCGGTAGTGGACCAGGACCTTCTCTTTGTCGTAGTCGATCTTTTCAATCGTGGCTGTGTACCTGAGTGGAAAACAAAAAAAAAGCAGAATTAGATTTTTTTAGATTATCAAAATAAGTAATCACATGTCACAGGTCAACTGAGAAGTGTGATTAAAATGAAATTTTAACCTAAATCTACAATTTTAAAATGTGAGAACTTCATGTTGTTTAAAGAGTCCAGACCATTTCTTGTGTCGATCTCGCGCTTCCAGCTGTGCTCCGACCTCGAAAATGATTCCTGGTCTGTCCGGAGGTGTCTTCATCTGCAGATACAGAGAAAGAAATAATGCAATCCTCTTGCAAATAATAATAATATTTAGAAAACAACTTCTGAATATTCACATTTCCTGTATTTTGCGGCATCAGAATCTCTGGGTACCTTCCTTCCATACTTTGTAAAGTTCATGAATTTTAACATTATTACCTCCTTTTTTTTCTTTGGTTTTGGGGGAACTGAGACGTTATTTGTACACTGTGTATGTTTGCTGAGGCCTGAACCACAGTTGGATTGTTGCCTGCGCCTGTCCAAGTTGCGGTGGCAGCGATATACAGCAATGTTTACTTTTCACATTCAGAGTCAGAGTCACCGACCAAGACGAATAAAATTACACACAAAAGGGGAAACACATACAGCATACGGGTAATGATGACATACAACTACCACTCAGTGGAGCCGCCAAGGCCCAACAGTCCCAATAAATTCAATCATGCCAACAAAACAATGCACAGGTGTGTTAATGTGCATATACTTACATAAATGTGTCCAGTACACAGAGACTGTTACAGCAGGTTTCTGATACTCTGTAATATATATGATAGGTATGTACAGATAGAAGATCTAGTATTGAAGCTAGGGCTGCGATGATAATAAGAAATAATAAGGATTAATATCATCATGATTTAACCTGCTGAATATTATTTCAATTCATTGTTAAAACTGTGAAAATCCTCCGATAGAAATTTCAGTCCAAAGTTGACGTCTTTAAATGTCCTCACGTTAGAGAACATGGAACCGAAAATATATGCAGATTAATGATCTGTCAGTTGACTAATTAATTTGACTAATCGTTGGTGCTCTAACTGCAGCAATAAAAACATTTTTTTAGACCTCACGTCTGTTGTTGTGACTGCTTGATTTCTGTCTCCTGGTCCAAATGTGACGGGTCTGTGATTTAACGCTCAGCATCAGTGTGATGACACTCATGATTATGGAGCCACTGACTCAATTTTATTTTTACAAAGATTTAAAGGTTTAATTTTGTCATGATAACCATGAAAAATTTAATTTGATTATTTATACTGGAAGGGCAATGATACACTTCCATTGACTGTCAGACACAAGGACCTGACTGACTTTTATCAGTTTATGGAATACATAATATTAAAATTATTAATAAAATGAACACGGTGCTTGAGTCTGCGTCTAATTTACATAACGTGATGACAACATGCACACACACACACGTCACTATAACGTCACAGACAGCGTTGCAGACGGACGAACTTTTCAGTTCATTCTTTTACATAAAATCCTTATAATCTTGTCGGAACAGTGCGACGTTAGACTCGCGCTTAAAATTAAAACGTCAACACTCGAGCAGAAGACAAATAACGGAGGAAACTCAGCTTAGGCGCTATTGTCTGTGTCCCCTATGAAAGAAGCTGATTGGCTCCCAGGCGGCTGAAGAGGCCTGTTCAGACTTCTTATTGGACGTCACGCCTGTCAGTCGGAAAAGAATAGTCCCGGCCCCCCTTGGAGCTGGTTGGGGTATTTGACAGTAGCTAACATGCTAATGCTAACTGTATTAGCCTCAAAGAGCAGCAAGCGACGGCATCACACGAAACAAACGGGCGTAATTAACTATCACACATCGCATGTGTGTGTGTAGTGCGCCTGCACAGGGACGGAGACGGGCAAAGTTGTGAAGTGGTACGTTGAGCTCGTCCAGTTACACGGACTTGTATCGTCTCTCCATTGACTGTGAATAGATAAGCTAACGCAGCTAACCGTTTAGCCTGTGCTCAGTCTGAAAAGTCACAGTGACAGCTGCAGGAGGATTCAAGTTTCGTCTCGGCCACTGTGCTGTCGTGGGAGCGGAGACGTTTACACAACTGCCCCCGATGTTCAAATGTGACAGCGAGCGTTAAATGTGTAAATAAGCAACATGAAAGCTTGTTTACCTCTGGAGCTACTTGTACGCTTCACTCTTCATACTGTGATGACTGCAGCGCGCATGCGTGGATGCTGACGTTCAGATGAAGTCTTTCGATTGTCTCATGGATGTTTTGGTTTTTTTGATATTCCAAAAACAGTTTATAGGACGTTTTCTTACAATTTTTCTTACAGACTATTGGATGTTTTCTTATAATTCTTCCAAAAACAGATATTAGGATGTGTTCTTATGATTCTTCCAAAACACACATTATAGTATTTATTTATATACTTCTTATACAACAGATTATCGGATTTTTTTTAACCTATAACTTCCTTTAAAATATACTCATACTACACTTTAGTGTTTCTAACATTTTTAGCAGTAAATAAATATTTAATAAATGATTATAATGTAGTCTTTAGCAGGTAATTTAATTGTTTATTTATGTATTTTTCTGCAACCGTAATTCGACAAAGCAACATAAACAGATAACAGAGACCAAATATTAAAATGGTTATACTAATATTCAGATGTCTTCATAGGAGGCATTAGAACAAATAATTATCTTAATAAACACATGAAAATGTCCTGATAGCTGCAACCATTTTTGCATATTCAAAGACTCTCATCAAGAATTTGTATTATTGCCTTTATTATTGGTTAATAAATTATTTGCAAATGCTTAATAAATGAGCTCTGAGTCATTATACAGAGAACTTTCCAGCTGGCAGATGTTCTCCCTACTATGAGGTCATACTGTTGATACAAATATTGGCAATATATCCATACATTTTTGGGAACTTCTTTCTCTTTTGTCATTTAGTTTGGTTGTTCTCTTGACCTGATAAATAAACCAGGCAAACTCACAGTTCTTGAAAACAATCAGACTTAAATGAGAGAAACAGAGACTGAGGACGCCTAGAGGCAGAAATACTCATTACACCCCCACCCCCCCAGTAAAGGAGATACAGCTGATGGTCACATACAACAGGGTCACCAAGGGAAAATATTTTACCACTGTGTTTGACGTTTTTTTTAGACATCTTGATTTCACTTTAGTCACAGAGCTAAACTTTAACACTGAGGTCAAATAATTGACACAATCTGCTAACTGCCCTCCTAAAATCCCTGCGAGAGGATTCATGTTCAGACATGATTTATATAAACGTTCTAGTCCACAACCTTTATCTGAGATTAAATATCTGATTGGTCTTTGAAGAGGAGGCAGATGATTGGTTCAGATGATCATGTGAGGGGCCAGTCGAGGGTCTTGTCTCAGCCTCTGGTCGAGAGCACGGTACTTCAGAGGAGCTGCTTCCTTGTGCCTGCAAAACACACACACACACACACACACACACACACACACAGTGAAAGTGAGCAAATGGTTGTGCGTCATTATAACCGTTCAGACTGTTCAAACATGAAAAATAATGAATTCTTTTTGTACATGCTGAGTCGTCTCTGGGTGACACTGATCTGTAGAGTTTTCTCGGAGCAGAACGTCTGATATCCTTCCTCCTCTTGTTTCGTCATGGTGAGCTGGTTCTGCTGGTACCAATGCTGTTTCCTCTGCAGTTCCTGTGTTTCCTAAACACACAGTTTTTAATCACAAAAAATCTTTGATGAGTGTCTCTAGACCTCCTGGTTAATCCCAAACTCTTCCTCTTTATGGCCTCGATGTTCTGCATCAGGTTGGTTCACGTCTCCTCAGTAAAATGTTAATAAACTCAGAAATAAATAATGAAGCAGATAATGTAACTAAGAGCTGTGTGTAAAAACATTTAACGTAACACTTGGTAACCAGAAGCTTCCAATAATAAGTCACATGGAGTTTCGGTTATATGTTTTACAAACTTTGATGTTTCAGATTTACATCACAGATAAGGTAATATCATGTTCAACTATGCTGTAGGAAAAGAGCTGTAACAGATCATCATGAGTAAACTTGTGCTGTACCTTATCGTAGCGTTCCCGGATGAGGTTAGCGTGCTCCACCAGTCTCTGTTTAAACTCGGCCAAACAGTCCCGGTGGAGCTGCTTGGCGTCCTCGACGCTCAGAGTCTGTGTGTTGTCCAGTCGGATCAGGATCGGAGCCAGGATGTCTTTCTCCTTCTCTTGCTGCCACCGCTGCTCCTCCACAGCAAGACGCTCCTGCAGCAGCAGTCATCAACAACTGTCATCAACAGCAGTGTTTGTCTTTTCTTAATGAGGGTTGAGACGTAACCACGTGGATTTACAGATATTAGGATGTAAACAGTTGTCGATACCGATATATTTGCCGATACATACAAATATATGTAAAATGTCAATGATTTCTAAGATATCAAACCTTGATGACAAAGAAATGTAATTCAGGCTTGATATTAAACAGCTTAACCATTAACTTTATCTATGAAAAGGAAAACACAAATAAAGCCAAATATATATATTTATACATATATATATGTATATATATGGCTTTATTTATATAGAACGTGAATTAAGAAAATATGAAATATGAAGAAAAATGTAAACAAAAATGCACATCTCTACATTTTTTATTCCGTAAAATAAAGGTTTTCATATCAGCAAATCATAAACACAGTTACTGATATGACTGTTAAAGACTCATATCGGCCAATTTTTATCAGCCAACAGGGTGTGATGTGTGTGTGTGTGTGTGTCTCTCACCATAATCTGCCTCTGTCTGTGAGCCTTGGCAGTTCCTGCTGTCGTCCATGGAGAGAGGAAAAGCTGAATGTCTCCCTCCTCCTGCTGTCTGCAGGACACAATGTCTCTCACCTGCTCACAGGAAAAGATTTCACATCTTCAGCTGAAGTCACAGTGGCACTAACTCATTGTCCGTTTAACTACTGAACAGATTTCCATGAAAAAGGACATTGTGAGGCAGTATGTGTTTTGACATTTTCACCAATTTCCCTGGGAATTATTCATAGATCTAGATGAAAAATATGAGACATATTTAGAGATTGATATCTATAAGTGAATGAGTCTGTCTGTGTCCTATTCCTGTTCGAAACACACACACGCGTGATCTATCATGTGAACCCTTTCACTGTTTGTCCTCTGAACGGGGGACACGGGAGAAAGTGAAGACATCGTCACCTCTTTCAGAGACTCTTTGATTTGGAGCGTCACCTTCTCCTCATCCTTCATCAGGGCCACCAGCATCTCATACAGAGTCAGGGTCTTAATAAGCTTCTCAGATGGATCCACCTAAATCCCCCGAGCCAAAACACACACAGTCAGATGCACGCCGACACAAATGTTGTCATACGGTATGTATGATCCCGGAGGCAGCTCAGAGACTGTAGTGTACTATAGTGTCTGTGTTGTTTGAACCTGGAAGCTGGAGACCATGTCGGGTGTGAAGTCCCCTGCCTTCTTTTGTTCTGTCGAATCTCGAGGTTTGATGAAGCTCCTCTTTGAAGGGATAAATCTGAGATCCTCTAGGTGGTAGGTCACCTCGATCCGTCTCTCAGTCACCAGGAACACTCGCTCGGCCACGTCCTCACTGGCTGGTTTGGATCTATTCCTGTAGAAACGCTCCACCACCTTTAATAGAACAGACACATGCACACACAAATCACATAAAAATATATTTGTGTAGGTGGTCAATATGCATTGAAGAATACAATAAAATCTGTACGTTAAACGTGATAAGCAATTGATAAAATTAAGTTCCTATTTCCTGTTTACATATTTCTACCTGTAGAAGTTGGATGTCCGGCTCAGAGTTCACTTGTTCTTCTGAAAACTGGACGTGTCGACCGAAGACGACGCGCCTGTAGGAGAGAAAGTCGGCCCGGTTCTCGAAGGTCTCCGTCATTTCACCTGATGACACCAGCCTCCGCACCAGATGGTTCACGTGGCCGTTGCTGAACTCCATCTCGTGTATGCCGTCTGCGGTCAGGGTCTGGTATCTGTGAACTGAGCAAAACAAATATTCCATCACTCCAGAGACGGGACGTTTAACGCTGAGGGCAAACTGTAGGTTAAGGTTTATCTAATCTTTGCTCTATATTTAATAATGGCGTCATTAGTTCATATCATATCTACATGAGAACAAAAACCCCAACACATGAACTGACAGGAGGATTTACTTCACTGAACAAAAGTCAAATATTTTGACACCTTCGAAACAATGGATGGTAAACACTGCTATTGGCTACTGGTGTCTTTTTAACATTACCAAGTCAGAAATTCTACAATTTCAACACACAAGCTGTGAGTCCCAATTCGGGGGCTGGAGGTCGGACCAGCGGTTTAAGTGTGTGAGTGGTCATGTGATGTTTTAACCGTTCAGCAGCAGGCAGCAGATTTACATAACAGGTGGAATGGTCGTCCATATTTGAAGTGCTCTGTGGTGAAGTTGTCAATCTTGTTCACCTCCCGCTCCTGCAGGTGGTCCGTTCTGTGCTGATACCACTCCTTCACTGTGGCGACCTCAGTGTCTTACACATACATACAAACACGCACACGCACGTTACATGTAATCATGCGATACACAAACTTATTAATATTGCAGTATATTACTGGAGAGACATAGTAAAGAATCCTCATTATATTTCTTTTTTCAAAAAAAATAGCCCTGAATGATTTCTATAGTTTCTGTTCAACACTCACAGTCCAGGTCTTTGTATGAAACCAGTTGTTTGAGCAGGCCGTCTGGCCTCAGGTATGGGGAGAACTTCTCAAGCCGGGCTCCTCTGTAGCGGGTCACCTTCTGTCCTCCCGGCCAGCGAGTCTCCAGGTCTGAATAAAGAGGACAGGCAGCAGGTGGGTGTGTTTGGGTTTCGAGGAGGCATCAGTGTCAGACAAGATCAGGACAGTGACGATGATCTATGTTCATATATTTTCAATACCTAGCTGTTCTGCTGTAAGAAACAGCCATATGAAGCCTGAGGAGAGTATCAGACTTTTAATCTGAGGGTCTGTTGTTCAAGTCCCTGTTCAGTCAAATCCTGTCATCAGGAGTTCACAGTTTTTTAATGTTCTGCTCCTGGACAAACAACATCTCAATTAGAGATGGAAGTGTTTCTGTGTTGGTTTGTGACGTACAGTATCAGTTCACTGTACCTTCGGATAAACTCGTACTCGTGTGGAGTTGCTATACCTTTTTTTGAGATTGTGATGCAGCTCACCCAGGATCTCGGCATCTCAAAAACCCAGGACTCCTCCTCCTCCTCCTTCAAATCAAACAACAACTTTTCATTCAAGATAAAATCCAGTTTCAGCATCAGTGAAAGTCTGCCTGTCTCTCTGGTAAACTGAATGGTCTAAATTGATGTTTTTCTAGTAAATAAATCTGTTTTTTCCCTCAGTTAGCATCTCTATTCTTTCCTTTCTGGGCTGGACCGTGGGTCACTGTTAGTCTCTCATCCCCACCCCACACACCTGCTCTCCCTCAGAGTCTGACCAAAGGTGAGTTATGAACATAAACACATTTACAAAAATGTAAACATACACAGAAACACACACACACCTCCTCATCTTTGTTCATTTTGCTCATCATCTTGTTCTCGTTGTTCTCTTGTTCTCTCTTCTTTAATGGTGCTCCATACAGGACCGGCTCCCACATGTTCAAATCCTCCAGGTCATACATCATACCCTACACACACACACACACACACACACAGAAAACAGGGGTATGTCAAATATACTTATTTCTTCCCGACGACTGGCTCAGGTGTGTTGATGTGAGCGTGTTGAAGTGTCCTTGAGCACTGAACCCCTGACAGCTCCTGATGCTGCGTCATCAGTGTGTGAAGGAGACACACCTTGTAAAGTGTTGACAGACTATCTAAATGCTGTCATGTACCATTCTTTCATGACCGTCACATTCATCATCTGTTGTCTCTACTGACTGTGACTCTGACACTATCGTATGTGCGGTGGTCGTGGACTCACAACGCAGCCGGCGCTGCAGTCCTGCATGTTGACATAGTAGTTGAGATTGTTCCACACACTCTCGATGCCCAGGAAGTCGGCGGCAGCGGTGTTGTATCTGATCCCGGTCAGGGGGTCAATGAAGAAGTTCTCCTGGACGCTCCGACTTCCAGAGAGCACTAGGACCCAGCAGTGCACCCACAGCCCTCGCAGAGGGTCAAAAGACTGCTGCTCGCTCTGCTGCTCACGACGGGCGGGAAGGGGTGATAGGTCAAGAAGAGAAGAGTTTAATATCTTCAATAAACTTCATTCTTATTGCTGGTGTCTCAGGATAAGAACCTGCGGATGCTGGCTGAGGTTTTATTACAGGTACGAAAATTTGCCAATCAGGCGATCAACACAAAATTCATCAGTAATTGTTTTCATAATCAAGTAATCAATTCTTTGATTTTTCAAACCAAAAAAGGGACAAATATTTTTTTATTTTTAAAAATATATTTGGATATTGGACTTTTGTCTGAATGAACCTGGTTGAAATGTGATGAAATATATATACTACAGGAATTCAAATTAAAATACTTTCATAAAGTGCTTTAGAATAAAAACAAACCAGATGCAAGAGATTAAGATTCATGAAATGCAGTAAAAACAAGAAGAAAGAAAACATTGTTTCCTGGTTGATTTGAAGACATCAAACTTCAGAATAATAACTTTGCAACTGTGGTACAGTTTGTGTTGGTGTGATAGACGATCGCAGTACCTCCTCTAGCTTTTGAAACAGAGCAGCTTCAGCCTCCTGTTGCCTCTTCTTCTCTTGCTGTGCCACAAAGTGACTCTTCAGATCCCTCGGAGGTTTCACCGTGTATTTGTTCTCCTGTGTCTCCAGTTCTGAGGTCACACTCTGCACATAGCAACACACAACACACACACAGACACACATTCACACCCGTGAGCTGTGGGGGAACAGCAGCAGTAAAATAATAAAACTCAGATACTTTACAGAAGTAAAAATAGCAATACAATAATGTAAAACTACTCAGTTACAGTTAACTCCTACAACATATATAATTACAAGCACAAGTATTTCAAAATTGTACTTAAATACAGTACTTGATTAAATACTTTTACTGCATTGACCTACAAAGAGTGTACCTGGATGTTAGTGCACAAAAGGGGGCAGTCCTGCAGGCTCTGGTCGAGCAGACACATCTCTTTGGCTGCGTAGCCGCTGACACAGTAGGCGTCATAGTCGGTGCCGAGCAGGAGGCTGCAGAGCAGCGTGGCAAATTCAAAACACGAGGCTCTCTGAGTGTGCAGCACTGAGGCGGGCGAGAACAGGTACCTGGGCTGGGACGCGCACACACACACACACACACACACACACACACACACACACACACACACACACACACACACACACACACACACACAGTGTGAGCTCTACTGAGTGACATTATTGTTTAGCTTTTTAATCAACTACATCAGAGCTTTCAGAGGAGTTTTACTTCCCCATTGGAAACTACAACACAGTGTTCATGTATGATGACGTGAACAATATTTACAAATCAGAAACTGGTAGTTATGGCGACATAAATGCATGTGGCCTGTAAGATGTTCAAAATTCTGACTAATATCAACAGATAGTAAAGAAAGAAAAAAGTGGGTGCAGGTGTTTCTTCTCTGACCAGGTCGATAGGTGGCTCCAAAGGGTCCAGAGACATGAAGTCCGCCACAAACGAGGCGCAGCCCTCCCAGGTGAAGAGTTCAGGGTACATTGGTGATGTGGGCCGAAGAGTGGTAGACACAAACTTCTGAATATTAGACAAATATACACTGGTGTCAGACAGAGAGATGTGTTATACGGCTCTTTTTTCTGGTAAATGTATAGATCGGGGGAAAAGAAGACAGGTGGAGTGTTACCCTAACACCACACTCATTGAGAGGGCAGAGCAGCAGCGGCTTGCGGTCGGGAAACAAGTGCGAATACTGACATCGGAAGTTGTCGGCAATGGCCAACAGTCGAATCTCATCAGCAGAGTTGATCCTGTGGGACTCAGGACACGAATCGTCCGTCATGTCCAACTTCACGCTGGAGAAGCAGATGAAGACAGTGAGTTATTATGAGGTTTTTATGCCAAATATAATCTGTAAAAAAACAGGCCTGTAAAAAAATAAATGCTCCAAATATCTTAACCTCAAAGACAGGTCAGACAGTGAGATTTAGATACGGTTTTCAAAGTGGAGACGGAGCAATAAGTTGATGACCTGATTAGTTGCTCAAAAGAAAAAAAAATTGCAGCCAACTGGATAATTAATCATTTTTCAAGAAGAAAACACCAAAAAAATTTCGGTTCAATTTTTATACTGTGTATTAACGTTGAGAGCAGCGGATGAGTAACCTTGATGATTTCAAGTGTGTGTGTGTGTGTGTGCGCGTGCGTGTGTGTGTGTGTGTGTGTCTGTGTGTGTGGGCGGGCTCACAGAAGCTGCTGAAGAGGTGAGATGTGGGAGTTTCTGCGAGCTTCCTCCAGTTCTCTGCCTTCCTCCTCCTCTTGTGCCTCTCTGCTCCTTGGTTGCTCCTCTATGTCTGACTCCAGCACAGTCTCCATCTTTTAGAAATGTATTAAACGTGTATACACACAGAAAAAAATGGTCACAAGCATGTTTTTGAGTGAAGCTGACGGTTTAGTCCAGGTCTTATCACATAGTGTAAATATAGAGAACATATGTGGTGTGAATAAAGTACTCACACACACACCTATTGAATACTGGGATCAACATGAGAGTACAAGGGAGGAAGATATTTTAATTATTATAATTAGTGTGAATGCGGGAAGCATTGTGTTTTGTATAGAACGCCCTACGTTTCTTAAGAGATTGTGCTTGTCTTTCCGGGTGGTGGTCTTGGTCCAGTTTTGTGTTATCAAATGTGGTTAAGTAACTCGCCTTTGTGTCTGCTATAATTCAAATGGGATTCTAGGATGATCACTACCTGGTATATGCGACATAGATATACTATTATAAGTGTGTTTGCCTTTGAGCCTTTGATCATTGCATCACGGGGATGACACCACATTTGCACCATAATGGGATGCTTTGATTTAAATTTTTGTTTTTATTTTACAACAACTAAGGACGTGATCCATCCATAATTTATGTAAAATATAATTTAAATTAAAATGATATTAAATTTAATTAAATGTAATCATTTTCAGTAAAATTTTGGATTACAAGTTGGCAGCCGCCATTGTGTTCATGTCAATATCGATCTTAACCTTTGTGAATATTTTTTCTGTGACTTCAAATTGTGTGAAAAAGTTAAAATTTCAACATACAAGTTAAAAAAAAATCTACAACCTCTCGAGTGTTGTTTCTCTCTTCGACTTCAAATTCAGATTACATGTATGAAACTTTTTTTTACAAATTTAAACGCACAATTTGCAACGGTTACCTTCAGGTTCGCATATCATGGTGACGTAACTTGGAACGTAGACATTTACACACCTTGTTTTCCCGACTCAGCAGCATCACCGGCTGGTGTCTGTGTCACCGTCTACTTTAAACAAATCTTTATTTTCATGTTTTCACTGACTGACTGTGTGCGTGTGTATGTTTGAGCTAGGCTACCTAGCGTTGGCATAGTAACCCGAGGAACTCAGAGAGACACGGAAACCTCTCAGCCAATAAAACACGAGTATTTTCACACGTCGTCCTGTAACACCCTCTCTGATTGGTCTTTCCTCCGTTCCGTTCACTGAAGATACAAAATTACCACACTACCGAATAATACAATATATTTATGTAGTTCATACATCACAAAATATGTATATTATACAGATAAATAAAGTATTGTATAAGGATACAGGGTAAAGGGGCGTGGCCTCTTTGGTTGGATCCACTTGTTTACATATCATGAAAGCTTTTGAAAAAACAACATAATATTTATGAAAAAACAAGTTATTAATACAAAGAGCAAGTACTAATATACACGACTATAATTGGGTCATGCAGCCACACATTTCAGAATAGATTGGGAGATAATAACAATATGTGATAATAATAACATTTACCATAGTTAATTTACAAATAAATGTTCTTTAGTATTAGTAATTAATTGATACATTTCTTTATTACTAGTATATCCGTGACACTTCATAGTGTGTCTACTTTATGTTGTGTTGCTCTTTTTTTCCTTTATCAATAAAGCACAAGAAAAAAAAAATCCTCGTCAGTGCTTCGGTTGACGCATGCGCCCTTCGTTCACTTCCTGTTTGTGGACAGCTGCTGCACGGTGTCGTCTTAAAACTCACCTGAGCAGCTGTGTTTCCTTCATTACTTTGGGTTTTATTTATCCCCTCGTCACTCCGGATCTCTGCGGGTTTCCTCGGGTGTCTCCGGGTGTCTCCATGCGCGCTCCCGGGTGTGTGGCTCTGGTGGTCTGGCTGCTGAACGATGCGGCGGCTCGTCAGTTCACGGAGGAGGAGATGTCCGGGATCAGGTGAATAACACGGGAACAGAAACAGCTTCAAAAAGTTGAACGTTTTTTTGTTTGTTTGACATAATTTAAGTTTTTAAGTCGATTTTAATGGTGGGTGAAAAGCAGGTTTACCTAAATGTATTGAACAAAACCTTAAAACTTATCTTTTGGCTGCAGCAATGTGAGTTATTAAACATGTCTAAGGGCTAATTATGTACTGAATACCTAATATATCTATGTATATATACATCTTTACGAGCCAGCTCAATATGTATATGGATAAATATCTGCCTATAATATATTGTCCATCTTTATATTCAGTCATTGATCATTCATACAGTCAGTGATCATTTGTATATACAGTCATTGATTCGTCTATATATACATTCATTGATTATCTGTATATACAGTAATCAATCATCTTTATATACAGTCAATTGGTTAATATTCCAACCCGCTGCATGTTTCAGGCAGCGCATCAAGTCCATGTTCTACCATGCCTACAACAGTTACCTCGACAACGCCTTCCCCTACGACGAGCTCCGCCCACTCACCTGTGACGGTCAGGACACCTGGGGCAGGTACGATCAAGGTTTATCATAGTGATTGTGCCTTTTTGAAATGTAAATTGCTCTTGTCTTGTTTGTTCGACTGAACTCTTTTGCTGTTATTCTTGGTTTGTGTAATATCAACATCTTGGTTTCCTTGGTGAAAATAATAGAATTCCACCGTTCCCTCTTTTTTCCACAGTTTCTCTCTCACTCTGATCGATGCTCTCGACACTTTAATGGTAAGATCTGTAAAAGCTCTTTGTACATACTTCAGGCAGGAACAAATCAAAGCATGAATACAACTTGCTTGATCATTTCATATGATCTTGAAAACTGTATAAACGTCCCTCTGTAAACGAGTCATGCTGCCTTCAGGTGTGACTCGAGGCAAACTGTTGTGAACATTTGAAATTTAAATGTATCTATGAAGGTTTTGGGAAACCAGACTGAGTTCCAGCGCGTGGCGTCGCTGCTCCAAGACACCGTGGACTTCGACATTGACGTCAACGCATCTGTGTTCGAAACCAACATCAGAGGTAGAAGGGAGATTTCTGATTCTGACTGAAAAATTATATTTATGCTCAATTGTCAAACTACATAATCGTGTGTGTGTCTTTGTGCAGTGGTGGGCGGTCTGCTGTCGGCTCACCTGTTGGCAGGGAGAGCAGGGATGGAGCTGGAGCCCGGTTGGCCCTGTTCAGGGCCGCTGCTGAGAATGGCCGAGGACGCCGCCAGGAAACTGCTGCCTGGTATAAACACACACACACACACCCACAGTAGGTGAAAGTAGGTGAAAAGGAGTTGAAAAATAGATGCATCTATAAATAAATATTTTTAAAAAACAGTGGACAACAACATGCATAGATTTTTAGACAACATGCGTCTTTATATTTATATAGTATATAAATGTATATACATGTATATATATATAACATACAATAGTCAGGTATATTGAGTGCATGTATAAAGTTTATATATTTACAGTATTTAAAGCCTGTATTATTCTATTTGACAGTGATTGTGTGACGTATCAAAATTCAATCGATTAATGGATTAACTATGGAAAATAGTTATACAACAGTTGTACTTCATCTTAAAAGACCTGTGTCGTACAGCTTCTCAGATGTAACACAAGTAAATGGTCTTCAGCATTTCAGACTCCCACCGGCATGCCGTACGGCACCGTGAACCTGCTGCACGGTGTCAGTCCCACAGAGACGCCCGTCACCTGCACAGCCGGCGTGGGAACCTACATCCTGGAGTTTGCGACGCTGAGTCGACTGACTGGAGACCCGACGTTTGAGAACTTGGCCCGCCAGGCTCTGAGGGCCCTGTGGAAGACCAGATCCGACATCGGACTGGTGACTAGTCCTGTTATGTTCATTTTAACTGAGCTGTTGTCCGTCTTCATTTGAACTGGGAAGAACAAATGAAACACATTAGAGAAAACCCCCCAAAAAACTAGAAGGTAGCTCGTGTACAGCACATACCTCCGCTATCTCGCCATTTTAAAGAAAGTGAGAAAAAAAGTGTGTGTTTGCCTGTCTGTCTTTCTGTCCAGGTGGGGAACCACATTGACATTGTGTCAAAGAAATGGGTGGCTCAGGACGCCGGCATCGGGGCAGGGGTGGACTCTTACTTTGAGTATCTGGTGAAAGGAGCCATCATGCTGCAGGACGAGGAGCTGCTACACATGTTCCTGGGTAATCTGCACTTTGAGCAAGGCAGCTTTGTCTACTTCCAGTGAAAGCGGAAACCCTCTGTGAGATCAGATTTACATCAGCGTGATGCCTCTCTCACCAGAGTACGACCGGGCCATTCAGAACTACACTCGGTTCGACGACTGGTACTTGTGGGTGCAGATGCACAAAGGAACCGTCTCCATGCCTGTTTTCCAGTCTCTGGAGGCCTTCTGGCCCGGCCTGCAGGTCGGTAATACACAGGTTTCTCTTGACTCAAGGCTGCTGACAAAAGCAAAATTACTCACAATCACAGAGGAACTGGTGTCAACACACCAGCGATCCTGTCTGATGACCCTGTTGTAATCAAGGAATTATTTTTTTTCTTCTTTTTTTGAATATGCTCACGAAACTTGGTGCACACGTTAGGCCAATGGCACGTTTCACCTAGATGCACGAAAATTAGTAGATATGCATGTCATTCCCACACGTACAAAAAGCGAGGAGACAAAAAGGGTGTCATAGCATTAACCCAACAGGAAGTTGGCCATTGTACGTTAACAAACTCCTCCTACAGAATGAATCAAACTTCAAAATCGGTGTTTACAACCTCAAGGCCTCTGCGATGAAAAGTTGTATTGCCGAGTGAACATGGTCAGATCTGCCCGCCATATGTAGACGTCTTGAAGACATGACAATATTGAGTAATAGTCAAAGCGACATCTATTGACATTTTTTGTATTTAAATGTGCTCCACCTATCAGCGGTCACGATGTGCACTGGGGTGCGATCACGTAGTCGTAATTACCTGTTGATGTGCTTTGTGTTTCAGTCTTTGCTGGGGAACCTGGACAGCGCCGTAAGAACGTTCCAGAACTATTACTCGGTGTGGAGACAGTTCGGAGGTCTGCCCGAGTTTTACAGCATCCCGCAGGGTTACACCGTGGACAAGAGAGAGGGATACCCACTCAGACCAGGTCTGTCCTCTGACCAATCACAGCCTTTATCAGACGATCAGGTCATTAAGCAGCTCCCTGGTTGTCTGATTTTTAAAATTTTTTATTATTTGTTACTTGCAGAGTTGATAGAGAGCGCCATGTACCTGTTCAGAGCCACAGGTGACCACACCTACCTGCAGCTGGGCCTCGATGCTCTGGAGTCCATAGAGAAGATCACCAAGACGCCCTGTGGCTATGCTAGTGTAAGTCTCCACTGAGTTTTAAGTTGAACAAAAAAAAATTCAGTCATTAAAAGAATCGTCAGCGCCTTCTGCTGGACAAACAATGTAATGGAGACATTAACTACACACAAAGGAAGTGGTCTGTTTTTCTGTCCTTTGATTTATTCAACAAGGAACCGAGGCGCTCAGGGGCTTTTCACTCATTCTGTGACCAATCATAAAGCTTTCTGGAATTTTTAACTTCCTCCCTTTGACTATAACTATAACAACTACGCTGTCCGAATCATCAGTTAAATCCGCAGGCTTACACGAAGATGGTGGCGAGAAGTCTAGGACAACAGAGAGCAGGCTGTTGCCATGACTTTCCATGTTAAGCGGCTTAGTTAACGTTGACTGCCGTGATGGCGTGACGCACATTCAACGCTATTGGCGACTGTAAACGCCAATCAATATCCATGACTATATGCTCCCTCCATAGTTTCATGTTTTTACCGGACAAATGTTAATATGAGGAATCGAACATCTCTGACGTCTGTTTTTCTGGAGCTTTAAATAGGTCTCTTAATAAATAGATGCTCCCCCTAGTGGTCAGAGGTGTAAATGCACACCTCCGACCACTAGGTCTGCTGACTCCGTCACTGATACTCAAAAGTGTTTCTCTTCCTGCAGGTTAAGGATCTGCGAGATCATCAGCTGGACAACAGGATGGAGTCCTTCTTCCTCGCTGAGACCATCAAGTACCTTTACCTGCTCTTTGACCCCAACCACTTCCTGCATGGCGGGGGGACGGAGGGGGATGGGTCTTGGGAGGAGGGTGGCGAGGGGGGCGGGTGCGTTTTAGGCGCCGGGGGGTACATTTTCAACACGGAGGCTCACCCCCTCGACCCGGCGGCGCTCTACTGCTGCAGCCGCCACGCTCAGGAGCGGCGGGAGCTCCAAGACATCCTGCTCAGCCTGTCGCACCCCGGCCGCCAATCAAAACCGCCCGCCAAAGAGACAAAAGACCCTCCCCCTGGCCAATCAGAAAGCATTGCTCTGAAACCAGGCGAGAAGAAGACAGCCCCCCTGCTGTCCTGTCCCGTTCAACCATTCAGCGCTCGACTCTCCATCCTTGGACAAGTCTTCAGTGATAACACCTGATCCTCGCCGTCCTGGCTCATATGTTGAATAAAACATTTGATATCTGAGCCAGATGCAGACACTGAGCTGATCATTTTCAAGGAAGTCGGACAAACGGGGATATTTTTGCATCAGCCACCCGAATGTTTGGACATATTTCCTGAAGTTGTTTTCATTTGATGAAGTCGTTCAGCACCAGAGACTCGACTTGAATTCTCTGTTGACTGTTGCTCTAATTTAAACTGAAGGTGAAATATATTTTTTATTTATTACAAATGTTGCAGTGGTTTTTTTGTGTTTTCATTTGTCATGTTCTTCTTTGTTTATTGTTGGTATGTAATTGTTGTCTTCTACGACGGGTGGCTGTGGCTCAGGAGGGTCGTCCACTCATCAGAAGGTCAGTGGTTCGAATCCGTAGTGATTGTGCAGTGGAGGCGCGTTGTCAAGGTTCCACCCCGTACACGAGTTAGACCAATCACGAGTCAGTCTGAGCTGTTAATCATCCCGTTTTTGTAGCAACAAATAACAAATTAAAACCTCACGTATCAGAAACATGAACACTTGAACACATCAGTGTGACGAGAACTACCTAAAGTGACCGAAACCATCATTGTGAAATATGTATTTGACGTGTGAACATCTACAATCAAATGCTAAATTTTAAATCTTTACAACACACACACACACACACACACACACACACACACACACACACACACACACATACACCAGTGAGAGTTGAGTCTTAATACAAGACCATCATTATGTAAACGTGTTTTCTTTGTCAGTTGGCTTTAACTGTTTGGTTGTTTGGAGCTTCCAGGAGGGGGCAGTATAACAGCACTACAGTGTTCATACATCATCAGATGATTCTGTGGGTCTCGGTCTGGACTCAGGATCCTGCAGGGTTTGAGTGATAGTATACAATATTTTTTATTTTTAAGCAGCCTTTGTCAAAGGATGCAAATGATGCAATATCTATTGTAATATGCATAATATTAGAAGTTACATCATCAACAAACATCTAAAAATGTGAACTAATCACCTTTAAGATTCGCTGTCGCTGGAATCGAGGCGACAGAGTCTGACTCTTCAACAATCAGGACATACTTCTGCAGTGACCATGAAGGTCGAGGAGAGAGGTCACGGAGGGTCATGTTACCCCATAGACTGTAAGTAAGTAAATGGCTGACATGACACCTCCCAAAAGTGAACCCAAATCATCTTGATTGCACCCCGGTGGCTGGCTGCAGTATAAGTCATAAGCCCCGCCCCTCTCCATGTTAACAGAAGGGACACGGACCAAAGAGGGTTCCTGTCATTTTAGGTTGTTCATATAACACTGATGTTTGTTCACGTTTTCATGTTTCTGAAAAGTGGTTGTAATTAGTTATTTGATAAGACGTCATGATTGACAGCTGACACTGACTTGTCATTGGTGGAGCGCGCGTATGGGCGGGACCTCCATAGTGTGGCGCCACTCCACGATCACTACTGCGCGGACTCTCTGTCTAAAAATGACGTCAGAAGTGCAAAAATGGCGGTGCCCGTGTCCGAAATATTTCAGCTTAATTTTTGTACAACGGGAGCACAACGATCATTGATCGTCTTTGTATACAGTTTATGTTCATACCACAAAGACACAAAGTTAATTGAGAGAGATCCAAGAGGCAGTGAGACACAGTCGAGCTTTTCACGACTCATTTTTTAAGAGGTAAAATAGCTGATAGATGTCAGAATGGACTTTTTCTCCAGTTTGAAGTCACAATGTTTCTTTTACTCTATATTTTTACTGAATGAAAGTCTTTAGTCGTCGGACGTCAGAATCTTATCAGCTATGCAAACGTTAGCGGCAGCTTGAAACATGTTGCATGAATAAAGATTCAGTGAAATTCTTCCATTGCATGTTAACAACAAAGTGATGGAAAACTGGATTTGTTCTGACTCTTGTGGGATTGTTTCTCCCCCTCCCCTCATTGTTTCCTCCTCTCTTCTCCTCCTCTCCTCCTCATCCTCATTCTCCTCAACATCACCCCACCCTCCTCTCTGTTTGGGTGGGGTCCCTCTCTTTCATTTGACCTTTTCATTGCCCCTCCATCACACCATCAATCCAGCCCCTGGCTCCACCTCCCCTCCCTCCATCTGTCAGCTCTCCTTATCTTCTTCCTCCTTCCCCCTTTTCCCTTATTTCATTTCATTTCTTCATCTTTCTCTTTTTCTTCCCTCTTTCCATGGCTCCTTCTCCCTCTCTTCTCTATGTATCCTTGTTTTTTTTTTAACCCTTTCTCTTTTCTTTCTCTCTACTTCCATCAAGTACATAATCTCTCTTTTCTTTGATTCATTTTTGTCTTCTGCTCCCTCAGTTCTTTTCTTCGTTTCTTCACTTCCATACCTTTCCTTCATGCTTTCTTTCATTCTGGTGGCATCCTTTTTTCCTCTTTTCCTTCCTTCCTTCTTCCTTAGTTCCTCCTGGTGTTTCCTTCCTTCCTTCCTTCCCCCCTCTCTCTTCGGGTGTGTCTCTGGATGTGTCTGTATCGATGACTGAATCATGACTAACGGAGTGTTTGTACTTGAGTTTAGTCCAAACATGTCTTTAGAACACAAAAGAAAAACTCAGACTCTGGTCTGTTTTCTGTCTCTGTTTAAACCTCGACTCTAAGTTTAACTCATATCACTGTGCAAACAAAAACTGACGACTCACAATGTTCCAGTTAAACCTCAGCTCAGACTTTAACTCCTTTAGGGGCCTTGGTTCAAATCACAAACTCATATTTAGGGGACTGATATCTATGCTTCATCGAATTTACTGTAAGATGTTTGTTGATTTATTCGTTTGCAGGATTTCGAGAACTTGGTGGAAGAACCCATTCAATTTTGGCGTAGGTGCGGATTAAGGGTCAGATCCAGGATCTTTCTTTAACTGTGTTTTATGACAAATCAGCGTTTTAAGACGACTTAATTTTTTGTGACTAGTATAGGAACTCAATCATGTGTAGGATTGTTCAGCCCTGGCACAAATATGTGCTGCTCTAGTTATACATCGTTCTGTCTGTTCATCTCTTCCTAAATATTTATTTGTGAAAGGTGTTATTCAAACAAAGCCGCCCGGCCCTCGGGTTCTACTGCAATAATAACAGTGAGACGAACATGTGGTGATGCAATCTGCCTCAGCTGCTCTGTTTCCTGAAGGAGTGAAGTCAGCCTCCGGGGGTTTTTCTGCAGCTCAGCACCAGCACGTCGCTTTTAACTGCCTCAGACTTGAAGGGTCAACAACTGGAAAGGACTTAAACTCCTGAAGATGAGTTCAGAGGAAAGAGACTCCTTGACGACACCTGAACACACCCACACCCACACCCACACACAAAGACACACACACAGACACACACACAGACACAGACAGACACACACACACACAAAGACACACACACAGACACACACACACACACACACACACAGACACAGACACACACACACACACACACACACACACACACACAGACACACACACACACACACACACACACACACACACACACACACACACACACACATACACACACACACACACTGAGCCACATTAGAGCTGCAGGTGCTTACAGTCTCTTCTTCCAGTCTTGAGCTCACTCCCTCTCAAAAAGAAATAAATACTTCCCAACACATTTAACTCGTTCCTTTATGATTCAAGATTTTTCTCTCCGATGTCTCGTTCCATTCACAGTGAGATCATTTACTCCAGCGCTGTTCCCGGACAGGAGGAGCTGATGGGTTTTTCTGTCTGTGTCTGTGTTGATTAGCAGTCAGGCAGCGTGGTTTTGCTGTTTCTCGTCCCAGCTGGAAGAGGATTTGTGTAAAAGTTCAGCCTCGAGTCCAGAAACTGTTCACTCTGAGGATCTAAGTTTATCAAAATTCGAAGGGATGCTATTTATTACTCATGTGTCTCCAGACACAGAAACATCTTCAGGATCCTCTTTGACCTTTCCAAAGTTCTCCGTTTGATCTGCGACCAGCTGGCAGCCGTCTCTCAAAGGATGGACAGATTCCTTTCTTTCCAACAGGTTGCAGGTCCGGGTCAGACCCAGAACTCGCTGGAGACCCCTGAAACCAGTAGCACCAACAAACCTAGAAAATGGTTTCGCTAATTAACTCACCAAAACCAGCGACAGCGTCTCCAGTTAAACCATTTGGAGCAGAGTGGAACATGAATCCAGTGAATCCGCTACAACTCAAAACCAGTGAAACCAGTGACGACGTGAATGAGACCAGGGGCAGCTGTTACGCCACGACTCAGTAAAACTAGACAGACCATGATCTGTTGAACTCAGTGAAATCATGAATCTAGTGAATCCAATCAGAATATTGGCACAAGTGACAAACCAATTATACCACCACTGAAACCAGTAGAACCATTGAAACAAGTTAAAACACTGAAACCAGCAGAACCACTAAAACCAGTAGAACCACTGAAACCACCTAAACCAGTAAAACCACTGAAACCAGCAGAACCATTGAAACCAGTAGAACCACTGACACCAGTAGAACCACTGACACCAGTAGAACCACAGACACCAGTAGCACCGGTAATAACCAGTGACGTCAGAGACAGTAAGACCAGTGAATCGGGGGAGACCCCAGTGAAACCATTTCCCAGGCTCTCTGGTTACTGGGCGAGGTGCAGCAGTCGGACTGTGAAGGTTTGACATCGTCGCTAAGGAGCGGTCAACTTCCTGCACCCATGACATCATCACTGAGCGTGTGCAGTGCGGACAGGTCCAGGAACAGATGAGGATGAGGATGATGAGGATGATGATGATGATGATGATGATGATGATGATGATGATGATTATGACGATCATGCATTTTACTCATACACACACAATAACTGAGCAGACCAGTATACAGAGTAACATGACCACAGTGTGTGTGCATGTGTGCGTGTGTGTGTGTGTGTGTTTGTGTGTGTGTGTGTGTGTGTGTGATTTGGCTCTCGGATCTTGAACTAATCATATGCTGAAGGGCTAAGAGGGTCCACACCCTACACACACACACACACACACACACACACACACACACACACACACACACACACACACACACACACACACACACACACACACACACTCATCTGTTAGCGATTAGCAACCAGTCAATGACAACAGAATCACATGGGCTGGGCTCAGTGCACGCACACACACCATCACATTCTATTCACATGATGTATGGATCTGTGTGTGTGTGTGTGTGTGTGTGTGTGTGTGTCCATACCATTGCCAGACCTGTCACAGAGCAGCTGGGAGGTATGGATGACTTTAACGTGCGTCCCTGTGTGTGACTGGAGGGGATTTCCAGTCAAGTCTCCTCCTCCTCAGCTCTATTATCTCATCTCTGCTCTTTTTTTATTTCCTTATTCTTTTTTATTGTGCAAACTTCTCTCCCATCTCCTGTTTTCTTTCCCGTCTTAAGCTCGGTTCACGCTGGACAAAAGAAAACACACCAACGTTTGGCCTTTGTCTTCAGTGCGAGTGGGAACAATCAGCTCCTTTCCCGGGTCACATGACTCTGCAGCAGTCACTTGTATTTATCGCTCCATCTCCAATCGGCAGTGATGGAAAAGTGAAATCCGGGGAGGACACTATCGTTTTCACTCCTGTCCTCAACACGATGCTTTGATGAGTGTCACAGAAGTGACTGTCGAAACTTCGGTGACTCTTTCTTCATCTCGGCCATTAGTCTCCGTTCAGTCAGCGTCGAGTTTGAAGGGACTGAAATGTTCATATTTCTAATAAGTTTGGTTTAATTAGTTACTTAATGCAATAAAAAGGGGGCTGAGACGTGATGTTTGACATGTGCACGTGTATCGTTGGAACCTAGATACCGCGAGAGATACGGCGCTTAAGATGGAGGCGTCAGTAATCGTGAGTGGGGGGGGGGGGGGGGGGGGGGGGGGGGGGGGCGCGTATCGTTCATCTTTATTTGAGCGTGAGACATCAGAAGAAAAACAGAACGACAAACTCGTCTACTGGCAAAGGTAAAGAAGTCAGACGCTTTTGAAGTGAAAATGGTTCAACTCGCCCTCCTGATATTGAGAGGAGCTTCTCCTCCTCATAACTGATTATCCCCCCTCGTGTGGAGGATCCAGAGAGTCTTCCAGACCAGTGGGAAATACAATCGCTTCGAACTGGTCTCCTCCCAGTTGTCCAGAATCTGTCCACACAGAGAGAGAGACATCCTCATCTGGTGCTGAACCTCTGCTGGCTCCTCAGCCTGTTCCCTGGGGTTCAAATCCAACATCTCCAAAACCAAAAGTGAGGGTGTGAAGCTGGTAAATCAGGAGCTTCACCTTCAGTCTTAACGCCCTCATGACCTCACGAGCCGTTCTCAGTCATTAACAGGACTCTTGAGAAAAAACTTGAACCCCTCCACATGCACCAGCGGTTGAAGGGAGCAATCCACCATTTTTCTGGCAGAGTAGCACGACCTCAGACCTGGAGCCTCGAACCGTCCCAGTGCACATTAGAGACAATAACTGTCAGAACTAAATCATCTGCAGAAAGAAGCACAAACCAACTTTGTCAATACACCTATAAGAGCAATAGCTCTTTTATTTTCTGTGTCATCTTAATCACCGTAATAAACACATCAGGATTGTGGAAAACAGAGCTCACTGGTCACAACGACCGTGTCACGAGCCTCCAAACAACAGCAGACATTAACCACAAACTCGTCAGTAAATCCACTTCTGTTCTGATCAAGATCCATGAATTATTCCCCGGGTAATCTGCTACAATATCAAAAACCGCTCTATCTCACACAAAAATAATTCATCTTTATCCACCTCTTTGTCCAGATTCACACCAAATGTCCGTGGGATCTTTCTCAGCCAATGTTCCGTCCTTCCACCAAACAAACCAACACTACTCATTTCTCCAGGTTTGAAAATATAATGTAAGAACGCAGCTCAGCAACATATATATCACAGGTCTGATTGTTGACAGTGTGGAAAGGTTAGATATTTATATACAAGAGTGTCTCTGAAATCAGCTTTGTGTTGAATCTAAACACCTGAATTAATCCCATTCTGTTCTATTGTTGTCTGAGCTCAAATGAAAGGTTCTTGTTCAACTGCAGAGGAGAAGAGGGATGTATGAAATGGAAAGACTGACGAGGAAGTTCATTTGCAGCAGCTGGTGAAGCTTTAGTGGGCTACACCGCTGACTTTGGTACAGGAGGTTGGGGTTCGGAGTCCAGGTCGAGGCCCTTGATGCTACCGGCCGTGATGACTGTATGTCGCTTTGGACAAAAGCGTCAGCAACATGAATCTACAGTAATGTAATGTAGTTTGACATGATCCATGCATCAAGTCGTAAAACAACGACTCTGCAGAGAACGGTTCTGTTCTCAGAGCAGCAGAATGGACACGAGGGAACTCGCCTTTGGCTCGACTCCACCTCCCAGCTGGAGCAGACCGCAGGACCGAAGAACAAACTGACAGCGGCCGCTCCGACTCCACCCTGAATGAGAAGATCCTTCAGGATGTGATTCACTGAAACTCTGTCCGACTGTCATGTGGTGTCGTTTGTTCGCTGATTGTTCTTAAGTCTCGTCACTCATTTGGTTTCACTGTTTGTCCTGTAGAACAGATCTCGTTCTCAATGTGTTTGAATAAGGGTTTGATGAGTTCATGAACAATAGTTTTTTGTCTGGTAAAATGCAGATGTTCAAAGCCTCCTGACCTTAGCAGAGCTTCTCTTCATGTTTAGGTCACATGCTTCATGTATGAACATCAGCGTCCAATGACTCAGTCTGTCGAGTTCTCATCCATATAAAACATATAAATTTCTCCATCGTTTTCTCTCAGTTTTTTTTATGATATTTCAAAATGTGTAAAAAACCAAAAGATGTAAATGTTGTCTAATGTAGACACATTTATTTATTTATTACTAAACGAATGCACATATTGCTTATTTCTGTCTTTATTTGTCATATTTAGACATTACAAATAGATTCCAACCGATTTGGATTTTTGGGGGCCGATACCACTATAAGGCAGATAAAATATTTCCAATACTGATATATTTGCTGATATCTATCTGTTTGTTGGGTTAATTATAATTATTTAAAGATGTATTTGTATTCATGTATTGTATCTGAGTCAACTAGAAAAGTTAGTTTTGCACCCACCAACATGGACGTGGTTGAGTGATGTGAACATGACAATAAGAGTCATTCCAAGTGTGTTGTTCCACTTACTTGTGGCCAAATTTACTGTAATTAATACAGTGTTGTGTTGTGTTACGCTGTTAGTATAAAGTACTATACTAGTGTGTGACAGCGAGGTCAGGACACACATGTGCCGTGTCGCCCGGAGGACCGTCAACATGAGGTCGGTGTTATGGAGCAAACGGCGACCCCACAGGATTCAGTTTCACACATTCAGGCACACTGCTTCCTTTCGACAAACACACACACACATACACTGAGGAATGTGTTTTACAGTGTAATATGAGCCTGTGGGTACAGCTGGGTGCTGGGATGTTATGATGTGATTTGCTTGACTGAAAGAATGAAAACACAGTTTTATCAAGCGGTTACTGCACAAGTCACAGGGTGTACCTTTATCTGAGTCACGGACACACACATACACACACACACAAACACCAGTTCTCTAATATTCACATTCCTTGGCCTGTACATGGACAGACACCTTCCGATACACATCTAATGTTACCTGTAGCCAATATAAGGTGCGTTTCGGTTATTGGATCCGTCCTCCCTCTTCATGTGGCCTGGAAATAGATCTGGTTTCAATGCTCTTATTTCTATTCAGAGGATCGAGGACGAGGCTGGGAGAGGCAGTGGAGGACAGATGAGACCAGTCTACCCTGAAGTCATTTATCTGACTGTCACACAGCTTTCCTCAAGCTCTGTGATTGGAGCAGTGATTCGCATTTTCATATCAAATTTTTTTTTTCCTTCTGATTCACCATCTTGTTCAATGACTGTGAGTAAAGATGGATGACGTGACAGATCTCAAAAGTGGAGCCAAATCCTCTGGATCGCCCCCTGGTGGCCAGCTGCAGTACAGGTCATAAACCCCGCCCCCTCTATGTTAGCAGATGGGTAATGGAGCAAACTAAAAAAACATTAAATAAATGTTTCCAAAGATGGTTTCTGTCATTTTAGGTTGTTCTTTTCACACTGATGTGTGGTCAAGGGTTCATGTTTCTGATAAGTTTGTTTCTAATGAGTTATTTGGTGCTATAAAAAAGGGCTGATTGACAGCTGAGACTCACTTGCGATTGGTCAAGCGCGTGTATCGGCGGTACCTTGATGTCACAGCTCCACTCCGCGATCGATGCCGCACAGACACTCGATCCGAATTACGTCCCCAGCCCAAGATGACGGCGCCTGTATTCGAGATATTATTATAGCTTCATGTTTGTATAATTTAAAAAAAACTTTGGACAGTTGCAGCTGCAGTTTAATCACCTCCCCGATTTGTCACAGTGTCAACGTGTTGCTGGGACACTTGTTCCCAGATCGCCGTCCCGCGGGCCACGTTGTGAACTCTCAGATGTGGCAGCTGTGACACCTCCCGCTCCATAATGTGGTTCTGTCTCTTCGTCGATCACAGATTTGTGACTTCAGAGTTTCTTCTGGGAGGGAGTTGTCCATAGGCCGCCGGGCAACCTATAGAAAACAGAAAACACTGCTCCTTATTTACGTCTTTATTTTTTTTAATCACAACCAGCAAAATATTCATGGATTTCTTTCCGAGGAGCGACAACAAAGAAGAACTGTTATGAACAGAGTTAACAACGTGTTGCAGAGTCTGATAACAACCAGCCAGGAAGTGAATGTGGGTGACGACAGCGTCATCATTTACAAACGTCTCAATTTTTGCACGTCCATATATTCTATAATGCTGCCCAGGAGTTTTCAAACTGAAACAAACTTCTCAGTTTTAGTTGCTTGAAAACTCAGTAGTAGTGTGGACGCAGTCGCGAACGTATCAACAGTGATGAGTTTGAAAACTAAAACATAGTAATGTGGATGTAGCCTCAGACTTCTGTTTGGCTGGTTAACACCTGGCTCAAATCCAACATGGTAACTATTTACTTACCACCCGTAGGATGTTGTGCAGATGGTATCAAACTACTTTGTTTTTCATATCATCACGTGATGTTGAACTTGTCATCAAACAGCTTACTATTTCCACAGTATTTGGTCTCCACCACCTCCTGAGGGAAACATCAGGCTCCTCACCTGCTAAATGTGCCACTATATTTACCAGCTGCTCTCTGAATGTGTCGGAAAATAATGACCGGACAGGCGTGGAGACACTGAGCTGCACCTCATCATGAAGCTCTGTTAAGACGAGTGGAGCTGCAGAATCAGCTGACAATTATCTGTGTTTTTAACATCGTCATTTATCATAAGAGAAAAAAATCCTCCTAGAGTTTCACACCAGGGCAGAGCAAACACTAACAAACTGTTTCAGTATCAGCTGGTCAGTGAGTCAGTGTGTGTGTGTGTGTGTGTGTGTGTGTGTGTGTGTGTCCATACCAGACTTCCCCACATTTCTTTTTATTGACAGAGGCAGAGAAACAGAGATATGAGGGAGGGAGAAATGCTAAACGTGTGGAATTATAAGTTATCTTTTAACATACCTTCATTTGTCATCATTGTACATAATGTAGTAATGTATTTTTTATTGTCTGATATAAACTATGCGAACTGTGATTAATACTTACAGTTTCATACTTAATTATGCCAATAAAGCAAAAGGCTGTGCATCTCAGTGGTATGGACGTGTGGGATGCTGACGATGATATAACAAACGTCACTGTAGCCAAAAAGGCTTGGTCCTTGTAGCAGAAAAATGTTTGTCGACAGCTCTGGCTCTGGCTCCATGTGACATCACCAGCACAAGGTGGCAGCGCCCATATACATTTTACAAGATATTTGGGCATCATTTTTGTACAAATGCAAATGACTGCTATGTGTCACATACATACGTCTTACAATGAAATGTGTCAGGAAAACCGTTATGGCAAACAAGGACAGGGGAGGTGTGAGTATTGAAACAACATCGAACCTGTTGTTTAAATGCCATGCCAATAAAGCAAACTGACGTTGAAGGAGGAGGAGAAAAGGGTGAAGGGAGATGGAGAAAGAAAATCAGGAGATGGGGAGGGAAAGACAAAGAGTGAGGAGGAAGAGGAGGAGGAGAGAGATTGACATGGAGAATATGGAGTGAGAGGATGGGGGGGGGGGGGGGGGGGGGTTGTTGTGCGTACCAGTCGGTGCAGTCTGTGAAATGTGAACTGTGGTGTGTGTGTGTGTGTGTGTGTGCGTGTGTGCGTGTGCGTGTGTGTGTGCGTGCATGCGTGTGTGTGTGTGTGTGTGTGTGTGTGTGTGTTACAGATGGTGTGAGCAGACACACACAGAGTCGGCTGTGCCTTCCATCTCTGTAACAGTATGGACGGACTGGAGTGGGAGAGAGTCACACACCCACACACCCACACACCCACACACACACACACACACTCACACAGGAGGGGAGGATCCTCTAACTTTTAAAGCCGGGTCAGAAAGAGAGAGATCAGCAGAGCTGAGAGGGGGAGGCACTGAGGAGAGAACGCACACACTTTCACCAACTCTTAGACACATGCACTCACTCACACAGACAGACAAGTGGCCTATTGTACACACACACACACACACACACACACACACATACAGTTGTTGATCACTGAAGGACACTTTCACAAACACGCACACTCTTGACTGGACGCCGGACTGACCGCTTGAGGATACATCCCCCTCAGGACTCCGTTTCCCATCATGCACCAGCGGAGCTTCTCAGAGCTCCAGGGGTTCTCCACCCAGTTGGGGGCCTCGACCCAATGGACTAAGCAGGATCGAGCCTTCAGGAGCTCCAGGATGAGTGGGGCGTCCACGTGCCGCGGCGTCTGCCCGCCGAGGGGAGCCCCTCTCCGGGCAAGGTGGCTGGTGCTGCTGCTGGGCTCCTTGTTGGTTCCTGGAGCCTGGAGCTTTCTGAACGAGGAGCAAGAGGAGCTGCTGGTGGAGCTTCACAACCACTACAGAGGACAGGTTTCGCCCAGCGCCTCAGCCATGATGCCGCTGGTAAGACACCTGCAGCCTGCAGGGCATGTCAGAGCTGATTTAAGTCATCATACAGTAACGTCAGCCATCAGACAAAAGGGAAGAGGGCCAGAGAGATGAGATGAGCTAATATCCTCCAAAAAATGTCAGCGTCCTTCTCTCACATGACAGTTTCCTCCCTGACTACAGCTGCAGAAATACAGACTGGACACATTTTAATCTCCCACTTGTTTTTCTGTTATGAACTAATTGCTCATGGAAAAGTCACCAAATGATTCCTGAACTAATTAGATCCGACCAAAGTCTGATTTGGTCTTGAGAAATAAGCCTTTATTTACAGCTGAATATCTTACAGCTTGCACAACTGGGGAATGTCAGTGACAGGGGCGTTCCAAGGGACTTCAGGCGCCCGCAGGCAAAGGGGGCTGGGCAACATCCTAGTTTATGTTAACGCTTTGTACACCGTAAGACATGCACGCAAGTTGAAAGCGATAGCCTATAATATCTGCCGTTCATGCAGAACAATAACAGTAAAGACAGAAGCTAGTCTACCAATGAACTGGTAGTTGTTGGAGTTGAATCGACAACCATTCCTGACCGTGGTGTTGATGCAGTCTCCTGAATTTAAGGGGGTTCACAAAAGAACTTGTCATTTTTCATGGACCAACGTAATCAGCTGTTCTCAGGGGGCCCCGCTCAGCTCGGGGGCCACGGGCAATTGTGTGCTTTCTTTACCCTGTTGCAACACCTTCTGTTATAACAGGCATAAGCCTGCTGCCGATGTAAGATTCTGCATCCATCCATCCATCGATGCATCCATCCATTATCTATACCGCTTAAGCTTTGAAGGTTGCATTGGGGCTGGAGCCAATCCCAGCTGACAATGGGCGAGAGGCGGGGTTCACCCTGGACAGGTCGCCAGTCCATCACAGGGACAAACAACCATCCAAGCTCACATTCACACCTACAGTCAATGTGGAGTCTCCTTTTCAATACTGCGTGTCTCTCGACTACGGGAGGAACACGATTCTACATTTCAATGTAAACTTTTAAAGCTGCGAAATTTGAGGCTGTGTCCACTCTGATGTGTTTTAGTTTTAAAGTGCACTTTTGCTAGGTCGACATCTGGCGTCCACACTACCCTGAGGTTTCCGAGCCCCTTCAACAGAGACCAGTTTAACCGTAGGAGTCAGAGCGAACAGCAGACAGCGAAGAATCCACGGTTCCCAAGACGTCACACACTCATGTCATTATACTCAGGAAAGAGACGCTGCTGTTGAGTTTCGCTGATCTAATTTGGCAGCAGTCATTGAGTTTCATTGTATGGCGATGATCTGATATCTCGACACCTCCGCTCGTCACACTGCAAGTATCTGGATCGAACTGTATCACACTAACCCTAAAACAAAACCTTAGTATTTGTAATATACATAGACACATTTATAAGGGACTTTGGACCTGAAGATGCCCGAAACGAACAATAACTGTCCTCATGAGCTTGAAACGTATCTCATATTTTCTTTCATTCTCTACTTCCAACTGCCTGATTAAGATTAAAACAAATCTGTCATTAACAGTGCACATATGAATACATTTTAATTCAGGAGGTAAGCAATCCTCTTACATTATCGCTGTGGGTGTACATGAGTTATAAGTTCGATATTTTTCTGAATGTCAACAAATCTCTTTGATAACAAGATGTAGACCGACAACAAATGTCTGGACTGAGAATGGAGAATCAATGAATGAAACTGAGGAACTGTTGAGGAGCCAAAATTCACCTCTAAGCATGTTCATGACGTCACTGCATCATATTTGCATTCTACCAATAGCTGTTTTCAGCACTTTGACTCTTTGCATTTCAGCTCAAAGGTAAATAACTCAGACTTTGTACAATGGAGCCGGCGCAGGATCAAGTCCTATTAGTCCTATAACTTCTGCCTCCGGATATTCATGGTCTCCAAAGAGCAGGGGCATCTCAACAGGGTATGGTTAAGCAGGCGATTGCCTGCGGCCCCCCGAGCAGCAACAACAATTTTGTGAGAAACCCCCTGAAATTCTATGATCGGCCAATGCCGAGCCCCATACCACGGGCATCTGCCAAAAGCTTTGTAATTTTAGAGGTTTGGTTGAAGACTAAAAGTGAGCATGTGCACTGTAAGCACTTTGTTTATGATTTTGTGGTTTTGGTTTGGTGTCACGTGTTGCGTGGTTTGGTTCGATATGAGTTTATTCCTAATGAACTTTGCGACGCCCTCAATCTATACTCTAGAATGGATGTTGGAAGTGAAAAAATAAATCACATAAGGAATTATGTTATCAAAAGGTGATTAATCCCTAAGTACAGCCTAAAGGTGTGTGATATGATTAAGGAGATACTTTGGAGATACATTATTTTTGGGTTCATGAAGCAATTTTAGACAATCTTTGCTCAAAAGTTAGAGGCATTCTGATACTGAGAGAAACTTATCAAGTGGACTAAGGTGTGGTGAGGGCGTTTCTTTTGATGGGAGGTCCCAGTACCATACTACTGTATATACTAATATTTCACAGTAACGCAATTTATATTCATCTTCACAGATTGGAAAATGTAATATACAAGAAATGAATGAACATTTTAATAACGCAGGACACAGAACAGCAGACGATGTGTGAAGGAGACTCAAATCTCTACAGGAACCACGAGAGATGATTCTACACTGATGTAATATATTTTTTCCCTATGATGTCTCATTTGTCCACAATTTATTCTAATGGTCTCCAGCTGCGAGTCACTCCTTCGTGTCTGTCCTGCATTGAACTGTGGGATCGCAGCGTCCAGAAATTAGTCTTGATTTAAGATTTTACTGAACTTTGTCCAGAAGATTCCTCTTGCTGACAAGACAGGACGAGGTTCAGATCTAATGACGTCATTGAAAAAAGAGGAAGGAGGATGTAGACAAAAAAAAGAGAGGAGGACAGAAGTCAAGAAAAGAGGAAGTCTTTGTGGTGTCCGTTCGTACAGTTTATCCTCCATAACAGAGCCGATCCAAATGTACTAACATAATGTAGATTCGTCCTTCTCCCATGTGTTTTCCTTCTATCTTATTCTGTCGGCTTCATTTTCTTTGGGCTCAGAACGAAAAAAACACACAAACACACACGTAAGCTTTGGCGCTGTTTGTTGTATTTGTCATGCACTTGCTCTGTCTTGTTCTAATTATCTTTGTTCTCATCTGAGTTTTCTTTTCTCCCTTGTTTTCAAATTCGAACAGCTTTTTCCATTTTTCTTCACTCACTATAGTCGACGATTGGACAGTTGCTTTGTTTTGATAAACTTGGGTCCTGAATTTGGAAAAATGAAATTTGAATTTACATTCTTGCCGTGAATTAAGTTGCATTTCATAAAACTGCTTTACTTTGACCTCGCCAAAAAATATCATTCTCACACTGGTTTTATGGGGATCAAACAAATGAGGTACAGCATGAACCTGTGAACGTTGGAGCTGCTGGCAGGTGGATTTTGTTGCCCCACTCTTTATGCTAAGCTAGGCTAACCAGCTGCTGGCGGGGAACGGACATGAAAACAAATGGAGGTTGATTTTGGGGCTTCTGCGTTCTTACATACAGCCCCTACGGAAACTTGTCTGGACTTCAGTGCACGTCTGAAAGCAGCGTTACAGGGGTATATATCGCAGACTTATTCAAACATGGTCCCTGCTTCGACAGGGCGAAGAGAGGAGGACAGGTGAGTTGGAGGTCAGATAAAAACTGACCTCCAACTCACAGCTTTGGGCAGGCGGAGGCTGGCCTGTTGTTCTGGTTGCATATCTGTCATCTTCATACCTCCTGATGGAGGTATGAAGATGACAGATATCCTCTTTTAACTGTATCTATGGTAAAACATCACAACTGCTGTCTGACTGCGGTCGTTCCAGTCTTACATCAAGCTTGTTCCCTTTCTGATAAAAGCCATAATAACTTCCAGTGCTCTTTTGGCATGAAGCCTTTTCTATCAAGATTTTTTTTTTTGTCAAATTCAGTTTCAGTGAACTTTAACTGCCACCACCCAGCTGTCAAAGAGCTACAGTCAATAAAACAAAGGGCCAGAGCAGATGGGGACACGTTGCTGTCCGCACCGTGGAGATGAGCGAGCAGCCGGCGCCAGAGGCCGGGAGAAGAAGATTAGGATTCTTCGTAATCTGAACCATCAGTTTGTTTTCCATATTTCATCACGAAGAGATAAAATGTCTCTGAAAGCCTTATTTTTTTCACATGATTTACTGAGAAACAGACAATTAATGACAACAATGTTGCTCTACTCATGACCTAATACAAATCGCTCGAATGCACAGGTTAGCAGATTCGGATCGCCTCTTTTCTTCTCTTTTTTTTTTGCGAGAGACGGCGTAGAAACGCTGAGTAAACCGAGGCCTGGGTTCCAGGAACAGACGGGTGTTTCCTTCCTCAGACTCCGTCCAGTTAATAACGTGAGTTCAAGAAGAGGAATGCAGCAGGGAAATCATCGTCTAAGACAGACAGGGAGGGGAGTCAGCCTCGGGGTTGAGCAACAGAGGGGGAAGACTGTTGGGAAGGCGCTGAGAGACGAAGAGAGGGAGCACAATGTTTAGACAGAGAGAGGAGTGAAAATTAGGTAGGGAATGAATGAGCGTCCAGAGGAATGTGTGTGCGTCTTTGTGTTTGTGTTCATACTGGTGCGTGGACCTGGAGTGGTCGACAGTCTGGAAGTCCCACTGGGACATTTCCATATTCGTGTTTTTCTTTCGGGACTGTAGAGAAAGAGAGAGACGAGGGACGGAGCGAGGGAAGGGAGGATGAAGGAGGAAGGGGAGAGGAAGGAAGCATCCGAGGAGGGAAAGAGGACAGGTGGATGAGGCAGAGTGACAAAAGGGGGACAAAGAAGCACAACTGAGATACAGGGAGATAAGAAGAAGGGATGGGGAGGAGGAGGAAACGAGGGGAGGAGAGGAGGAAAGTGACAGAAAAAAAGAGAGGAGGAGGGAAAGAAGAGTTGCTGTAAAAAAAAAAAATGGGAGAGTAAAACAATGTGGACAAAGTGAGACGTGGAGCGAGGTCAGTGTGCAGGAGGAAATTACAGACGACAGGCTGTGGATCCTTTAGGCAAGAAAAATATCTATAAAACCAGAAATCACTCTGAGCAGATCAACACAAGCCAGTTCAGACTGCACTGGTGCAGCTTGTGACTTGACACAATCGGGGTCTGTGACGGCGAACGAGCTGAAACCTTCCTGCTGAGGTTCAGACTGAATTAGAGCCCGAAGCAGAACCGAGAGAACAAACCTGTGGCGAATGTGAAATCCACTCAGCAGGATTACACTGTAATACTTTAATACTGTAATACTGCGGCACTGTGATTAACCCTAATTTCATCATCTGTACTGAAATCCAGTATTACTGGCGCTTAGACGCACAAGCTGATATTTGACAGAACTGAAAACCAGAAAAAGAAAACTGGCATCAATCTCCACTGACAAAAATTCAAATAAACATCTCAAATGATGTGAAATAATAAACTGAATAGCGGGGACGGTCCATTTAAACAATATCTCCCATTATTGAAGGAGAAAAGGACAGATCAGTCTTTGTCTGATGTTGACGTAGGACTGTACACGGCGGGGAGTGGGTGTCCTGCAGTGGTCATACTAATGATAAAAAAAAACATAAAATTAATAAAAACAATCTGTGAAGTAAAATAACACAGAGTGAAATACATGAACATGTTTTCTATGGAGATCAATTTATAATTAGAAAATAATTTAGATTTAAGTATCCTTGCATTATAATCAAATGTATCTGGAACCACAACCCAGACATCAACAGCCAAAGTGAAGCCAAATCTTCTGGATCGCCCCCTGGTGGATGGCTGCAGTATAAGTCATATTACCCGCCTCCTCCATGTAAACAGATGAACTAAACAAACAAAAAAAATCAATACACGTTAAATAAATGTTTCCAAAAGATGATTTCTGCCATTGTAGGTAGTTTGTTTATGTTTCTGATAAGTTTGGTTGCAATGAGACATTTCAAGCTGTAAAAATGGGTTGGGACGTCATGATTGACAGCTGAGACCGACTGACTTGCGCTCGTTCAAGCGAGTGTACGGGGGCGGGACTTCGATACCGAAGCGCGACTCTGATTCCAAATTTACGTCCCAAAATGCAAGATGGTGACGCCTGTCGCAGAGATGTATGCTCCGTATTGGATACTTCAATTCTCACAACAGATTCAGAAACAGGTGAATTAGCAGAAGCGCAAATCACAGGTTTAAATTTCAACACAGCGGCGGCTCACTGGTTAATAACGACCCTGATTTGTGAACAGAAAATCAATCTAATAGATCAGCACATAAATGATTTATCCTGTCAAGTTGAACAGGAACAAAATGAGAGGTTCACAGATCACATGACCTTCAATGTGTGTGTGTGTATGTGTGTGTGTGTGTGTGTATTTGCATGCACGTGTGTTAGTACACGACCATGTACAGTACATGACCTGAGAGTTATAACACAGAACAGATGTTGAGAGAGAGAGAGAGTGAGAGAGAGAGAAGGAGAGAGGAATGTGAAGGAGACCCCTGACTATTGTTTGTGTTGTGTGTCATCACCGAACAAATAAACACACACACACACACACTCACACACACACACACACACACACACACACACACACACACACACACACGGATATCAAAATCTCACTCAGGGTTCTGTTGTTCATTCTTTCAGTATCTTAGCAACACACCACGAGAAGAGACAACCGGCTGAGTTAAAGACGTCGATCTGTTCCATACAATCAATCACGGGAAGCTTTCACCAAATTCTTATTAGATTAGATTAGATTAGATTCAACTTTATTGTCATTTGGCAGAGTACAAGTACAGAACCAATGAAATGCAGTTGACATCCAACCAGAAGTGCAAAAGAAGCATTAAATACCAAAGTGCAGGGTTACAGTGACAGATAAGGATTATTCTATATAAATAATATACATGTAATATATATGTATATATTGCACAGGGCAAATGTTATGTGCAGAGAGTCAAAATAGACATCTATTTTTATATAGTACAAGTAATAATATTATTTCGGGGATGTTTGGTTTTCCTTTCTGATTCTCTTTACACTTGGTGTCCTCCTGACTGTCTGTGGCTATCCTACTGACTGAGGACCAAAATCTTTCAAAACTCTTCACATACACATATATAGTTTAATCTCTTATTAAAAAGACTCATATCCATAAACAGTTGCTCAATGTAGTTTTGCGTCAAACAAACAGGAGAAAAACGATCTGGCGATTTGCTGCGGCGACCCGACATCTTGTCAGACGTAAATAAACATCCGCGGATAAACAGAAAATTGAACCAAATCATGAAGGAGACATTATTTTGAGAAATCCACCAGAATCTTAATGGTGAAGTTCTCACATACAAACAACCCAAAAACTAAATTCATTGACACAAAAACCGCAGCAGTGATAAAATGACAACAGTTGTACCTTTGTCCGTTTGATACAAAGCGCAGGCAGGGAAAACTGTCTGTCATCAAGTTCACACTTTCAGGCTTTTGGACCATTTTTGTCTGGACGTTAAATTTTAAAGTGGGATGTTAGTGTCAGTGACGGACAAGGACGAAGTGAAAGGGCAGATGTTTCTACACAAACAGGGAAAACGTGATGCTGGGGTTTCTGTAAATGTTTGTCACACTCCACCGTTTTCTGGATTCTCAATTTTCTTATCAGGCAACAGTTGCTAAAGCCCCACGCATGATGAAAAGGAAATAATGCAGCTCAGACAAGCCGGGTCAGGTTGCGTTCAGGGTCAGAGGTCGGGAAGACGTGGGTGACGAGGATGTCGCGTGAAGGAAATAAATGCCCAGAGAGCGTGATCTGGTTTGTCACCAGCTGGTTTTTATCTGTAAATAAAGGAAACAAGACAAAAAGAACAGATTCCACTCATGCATGAAATAACTTTGGATGACAGTGAGGTCGGGTCACGACGGTGATGATTTCACTGAGTCATGTGATCTGAGAGAGATGTCAGAGTCGGGAAGGAGCACAACATGCTGCTTGTAAATCAAAACGTTTCTTTCCTTTTCCTTTTCCTGTGGTTGTTGCACATTTACCTCTTATGATATTAAATGTCATATCATCTCCAACAGTGTTCACATAGCCGGCGTCTGTCAACATGAACTTCGCTCGACCGTTCACAGGCCAAACATCAGAAATCATCCTGTCGTTGAATTAGCGCCAATGTTCTGCTTTTGGTTTTGGAATATAAAGACATAATGTATTTTTTATATAATCCTAATAAAACAGCTCAACTGTATTTGTATGGAATTTTTCCTGGAGCGTCTTTTATGGGCCATGGAAAAAAAAAACCATGATAAATCACGAGCAGCCTCAAAATAATATCATCACGCTAATTAAAAGCAGGTTTAAATGGGGGTGGGAGATTTGAACTATTCCAAAACAAACAAGTTAGTCTTGAGAACAACGATTCAATGTTTTACTTCAGAGACTTTCAGTGGGATGATAAGTGAACACTTGAGGCCTCATTAGGTTTTATGTATGATGGAGAATATCCAGGTTTGTTTCTCCACTCGCATCACAACAACACTTCACGACCGACATGAAGGGAAACGTGTTCTATGCTTTCCCACCCATTCTATGCATATTTGGGTGTTTTCTTCTGTGTGTAAAAAGCTCCATAAAAGAGATGATTCAATAAACAAAACAAAAAAAACAAACAGTTTTTGAGTCAATGTTAGACTGATGTGAATCATCTGGACCCACAAAACAAAACAAAAGTCTGGAGAATTTGGGATTGTGTTCTCCAAACCAACACTTTTACCTTGATGTCAGACATTTTTAAGTAGACGGTTTCGGCCCATTTTAACCAGTCAAGCAGCTAAAAATATGGTCACCGCCCCCTTTCTGATAAATTTGGTCATAATTAGTTATTTGATGCTATAAATACGGGCTGAGGCGGGACCTCGATACCATCACTGCTGCTCAGACTCTGGCTGCAAATTACATCATCAGCACAAGATGGCGTCGCATGAGATATTTTACCTTCACTTTTGTACAGTGGGAGGAAGTGGAGACGTGTCGTCCATCTTTAGGGGTAACGGTGTACCTGCTGAACATCCCACTGAGTCACTGTGAGCATGTTAGCATATCGATGTTAGAACTTAGATAACATCAGTGAGTGAATTGAGAGTTAGATTGAACAATTTGCAACTTTTTGTTTTTTGTTCCCTATAATTTTCCCCATCACTTCCGCTGGTTCCCCTCAGAGATGGGACCCGAGCCTGAAGCTGATCGCAGAGGGCCACGCTGCCAAATGTATCTGGAACCACAACCCAGAGCTGGAGGACACCGGGGAGAACCTGTTCGCCGGCACCGGGTCTCTGGACCTCAGAGAGGCTCTGGAGAAATGGTTCCTGGGTGAGTTGGTTCCTCTGAGTGTGAGGTCTGTTTGTGAAACCCAGCTCGCTTAAAAAAGGGCCCAACAGTATTTTCTTCTTCAGCTGCACACGGCAGAAAGAGCAGCTGGTGAACAAGGTGTGTTCAGCAGCTAAAGAGACATGTTTGTCCTGAGGAGGTGGAGGAGACCAAACACAGAGCTAAAAGAGAGGGAGCACTTGTTCAATGTTTACATTGTACTAACTGTTGTACTTTACTTGTAATTGAGTATTTATTTAGTGTGGTGTTGTTTCTTTTACTGTAGTAAAATTCGGGCTAATGTAATTATTGTAATGTAACTGTAGAAAATCTGGACTACGAATTTCAAAACAACAGCTGTGACGAAGACAAGATGTGTGGACACTATACACAGGTCAGACACACACACACACACACACACGCACGCACGCACGCACACACACACAATATCTGTGGACTGGATTACTTGGATTTGAACTTTGTGATTTAAACTGTGTGTGTGTGTGTGTGTGTGTGTGTGTGTGTGTGTGTGTGTTACAGATGGTGTGGGCAGACACACACAGAGTCGGCTGTGCCTTCCATCTCTGTAACAATATGGACGGACTGGAGTGGGAGAGGGTCTCCTTCCTCGTCTGCAACTACTACCCAGCGTCAGTACTACTACTTCGACAGTGCTTTTACTACTACTACTACTACTACTACTACTTATATTACTACTGCAGCACCACTAGTAGTGAACAACTGCACTTCTACCACTACAACTACAGTACGACAACTATTAGTAGTGCTACCACCAATTATTCTACCACCACTATTACTACTGCAACATACTACCACTAACAAAGCATTACTGCTATTTATACTAATACTACTACTACCACCACTATTTCTAATATATTATTACACAACTACAATAACTACTATTTTTGTATTATTGCTACTAATATTACTACTACAACTATTGCAACTACAACTAGCACCGCTGCCACTATCACTGACACTCTGACATACTATTGTTTCTATCAACCAAACTATTGGCAGTACTACAACTACTTCTTATACTATTGTTTCTACTATTAGTAGCACTATAATATCTAGAAGTACAACAGTATGAACATGCAGACTAACTACTCTTTCTTTAATCATATACCACTACTACTACTACTACTACTACCACAAGTATTTCTGTTACTGCTGCTCCTTTATTTGTACTACAACAACTATTTACTTCTGTTACCACTACAGTACTACCACTTCTACTACTACTACTACTATCTTTACTTCTGTTACCAGTACAATACTACCACTTCTACTACTACTACTACTACTATCTTTACTTCTGTTACGACTACAGTACTACCACTTCTACTACCACTACTACTACTATCTTTACTTCTGTTACCAGTACAGTACTACCACTTCTACTACTACTACTACTTTGAGATTGCTTTTAGCGGTGAAAAGTGCTCTATAAATAAACTGTATTATTATTATTATTACTACTACTAATATCTTTACTTCTGTTGACACTACAGTACTACCACTTCTACTACTACTACTCTCTTTACCTCTGTTACCAGTACGGTACTACCACTTCTACTACTACTATTTATATTACCAGTATAGTACTACTGTTTTCTCAGTGCACTACCAAAACTGCCACCACTGCATCATTGCTCCTGTTAAACCAGAGCTCCCCCTTGTGGACAGTGATGTTTTCACTCACTTCTCGTTTGTGTGTGTGACTATGTGAATATGTTTGTGTTGATTTAAGTTATGAGACAATAAAACACATGAATTATTCGGTGTCCGACCTTTGTGTCCTCAGAGGGAACTACGAAGACGAGAGGCCGTACGTTGAAGGCGACTGGTGCTCCAGATGTCCTGAAAACCTGCAGAAGTGTGAAAACAACCTCTGCGGTGCGACGCGCTCTCTGTCACTCCTCTGTCACATCGAGCTGCAACTAATTGCTCATTCTGCAAACTCAATTAAGTCTGTAAAACTGGAGCAGTCCTCGAGCCTGAGGAGACATCGTCAACAAAGCCAACAACCCATTAAATTCATCAAATTCAGTTTGCAAGAATATGAGACTGATAAAAGCAGCAAATGATCACATTTGAGAAGCAGCAGACAGGTGATGTTTAGAGGTTTCGTTTGGAAAAAGACAAAAATAATGAATCAATTATCAGAAGGGTTGCTGATTATCGACTAATTGATGAATGGGTGCAGTTCTACTCTACTTCTTCTTCTACTTCAACAATCGATTAATCAATAATGAAAATATTGATATGTTTGCTGCTTTTCTACAGAAGCCCAGGGAGACGAGACTGAGATTGACATGGAAGAAAAAACGTAGAGACAGATTTAATTCAAGAGATTTGTTTTTTGATAAAATTCATCTCAACAATATTGATAATAAGTTCATTGTTTAAATCCTACCAATGCTTCGATGTCTGTCATTGTGCTAATCGGCTGCTTTTCTTTGTTTTACATCAAAATAACCGGAATATCTTTATATTTTGAAGTGTTGCTCTAGCAAAAGTCTCTCTGGGAACTATATATATACTATTATATTTTTTATAGGCTGAATGTTTAATTGATTTGACCAATGATCCTAATATGCTGCCCTGAGTGTTACACATCGTGAGACGATCTGAGGTTATAAAAAGTCATTTTCTCCTGCTGTGTCGTCTAGTTGCCGACTCTGTGGAGGATGAAGATGATGATGAGGATGAAGACGACGACGACGACGCAGACTGGGCGACAGTTGTTCCTCCTCCAGCGACATCCGATCCCTCCATTCACCCTGAAGGGCAGGGGGATGACGAGGAGGAGGAGGAGGAGGACGAGGCGGCGGCCGTTCCTCCTCCTGTAACAACTGATGTCCAGCCTGTCACCTCCACCACCACCACCACCTCCTCCGCTGCCCCAGGGGACTCTGAGGACACCCCTGCCCCAGGCACACCGCCTACAGATGTCCACTCAACGACACTGGGGGAGGAGGAGAGGGTCGATGAAACTTTGGAGGAGGAGGAGAAGGAGAAGGAGAAGGAGGACGTGAAGGAAGAGGAGGAGAAAAAGGAAACCATGGATAAGACGGATGAAGAAAGAGATATAGACAAAGTACGAAAAAGACACCAGATCACGAAATTAGCAACAGCAAATGCTGTTTCAGTATCATCACCTCACCTCCTCTTGGCCTCTCTGACTGGGATCCTGACTCTGAGGCTGTGAGGAGGAGGAGGAGGAGGAAGAGGAGGAGGAGGACGAGGAAGTGATCACCTCACCTCACCACTCTTGCATTGACTGCACATTACCTTGTTAACCCACCCTGTGGTAACAAACTGCCCCCCCTCCCCCCCATGCAGAGCGAAATGGGTCAATTAATAATTCACACTTGTCAGAACCAAACAGCTGCACATTTTAACAACATCTGCATTTTCACAACATCTGCATTAAGTCTGGCCTGAGATGTGGGTCAGACGCGGTGTTCATAATCTCCAACCTGCCTAGAATACAAACACACACCTAACCAGTCATTTCTAAATATATTGTTTTCATATTGAAGAAACAAATTCACATCATGTGCTTCGACCGTATTTTACTCGCTATCTGAAATAAATGAGACATTAATGTGTTTGGGAAGCTTGCTGTGATTCGCCAGATGCAGAACGCCATAAACTAAAAAATGACAGTAACATTTTCAATGTGGTGCTTGAGCTCTGTAGATACACTCAACTATATTTGCTGTTGCTTCCTTTTGTCCTAAAAACAAGTACAGTTTTAAGTTCTGTGGAAGAGAGGAACTGAATAACGTCCGTCTCGCTCAGATCGACTCTTCGTGTTCGTATACCTGCAGGCCGCAGGGTGGCATCGCTGCGTCTCTGTCTCGTAAAGATTTACATCTACAGAATCATCTCAAGTAAAAAATATTCCAGAAAGATCCAGAAAAACCAAAGGAGTGGGAGATGTGCTTATTGTGTTTTTAGTGTTTAGCAAATGCAGGAGAAATGATCGCTGAAAAGTCTCTGTGTTTTCAAACCGACGACCCTGCTTCTTCTTTGATATATAGATATATCTACTGTACAACGTATATTCTCTCAGACTAGAAGCACAACTGGACAGAGTCTTTTAATAATTGACATATCTGTGTTTCACTGTCTTAGTCAGCAGGAAATCCCCATAACTTCAGTTGCTAGATAAGAAGGCTGTAAATGTCTGTATATAAGATTAATGATAAAATAAAGCATAATTCTTCTTTTTGACAATTTATTGTACGTGTGACTTTTTTTTCTCACCTGTTTGTCTCAATTTTTTTTCTTTGTATCTGTGACTGTGGCTCATCTCTCTGAGGCAGCGGGGCGTCACTATATATATATATATATATATATATATATATGTGTGTGTTTTCTGCGTTAGTGTTAGTCATTTGTCTCTTATTCTAACCAACACACAAACCTGTTCTTCTTCTTTTGATAAAAGGGTAAATGTCTTTTCAAGAATAAACAAAAAGCTCAGTTTCTCAAGGCGAAACGTCGATTCACTTGTGTTAGTGCTTCTGGGATAAAAGACGTAATCACCTCAAAGCCACAATCATTTTCTTTCATACATCGTCATTCACAATCTCAAGTTAATTATCTCATAGCTTCATATGATCGCAGGTTAATTATCTTGTCATGAATAGATTCATCTTGTTTTAAATAACGGGATGAATATCACATTTTTCAAGTGGTATTTTATTCTTTATCTCATTATCTGACGAAAACAACTTATTCTTTCTCTCCAGATGTTCTTATTACAAGGAAACTAGTTTCTTATCTTCAGATGAAAGAATTGGAGAAATCGAACAGATGTACACGGCAGCCACGGCGATGAACTATTTTCTCAGATTATCTCTAGATTATGAGTTAATAATAACAGAATTGTTATTCATGATAACAGGTTATGTCAGATTTATTTTTATGAAAAAAAAACCCAAACATGACGTTAGGTTAAGTGTCTAAACCGGCAGAGATACACTTCTGTGAAGCTGCTCGTGAGGTTTTCTCTTCAAAAGAGGTGAATGTGAGTGACGTGATAAAATTATCTCAAAATACAAAATTTATTGATCTTGTTATTGGAAAAAAAACAACTAAATCCAGTTGACCCATTATTACTGTTGACCCTGTGATCTGTAATCAACTCATCATCTCTGAAAACAGGATGGAAATTATTATTGCAGGAACTTTTAGATTCCACATAGTCTCATCATACACACCAATGTCACTACATTTGTTATATATTAACGCTGTAGATGTTGGTGCTTTCACGTTCACTAAGGGAAGGTAGCTGAGGAGAAGGAGGGGAAAAAGAGAAGAGAAGATTTTAAGTTTAAAGAGGGATGAAAGTAAAAAAAGGAGAAAATGTCAAACTGGACGCGAGAGAGGAGGGGGAGACACACCGGAGGAGAGAGAGAGAGAGAGAGAGAGACACCGGAGGAGAGGGAGAGAGAACAGTTGAAATATTCATTGCTAACTGCTCTTAACGCTCTCGGGCTATTTCTGGTGCTACACTTGCAAGGACACTGCAAAACTGCATTATGGGAGAGAGAGAACGAGAGAGAGAACGAGAGAGAGAGAGAGAGACAGAGAGAGAGAGAGTGTGTATGTGTGCATGTGTGCGTGCGCGCGTGTCTCTTCCCTGCAGCTGAATTTCTCTTCTTGTATTAAAATGACCTTGTCTGGTTGTATTTCACTCTTGTTTCTCTATTTGTCTGAATTGTGTTGCCGTGTGTTTCTGATGAAAAAAAAAAAGACAGTTTCTTTTCCCTCCAGCTGTTTTCAAGAGTGGGAAAACTTGTTGCTATGAAGGTTGGGAGAGTTGGGACAATGGCGACAGATGAAAACATCCTCACGCGTGGACCAATGAGGAGACGACAACACCCCCTAAATTAAGGCCAAATTGTCGACAACGCCCCCCAGTGGCTGGCTGAAACATAGGTCAGTAACCCCACCTCCTCCTTATCAGCAGAGGGGACACGGACCAAACTAAAAGAAAGTACATGTTCATTTTTTTTTTCCAAAGATGGTTTCTGTCATTTTAGGTAGTTCTCATCACACTGATGTAAGTTCAAGTGTTCCTGTTTCCTATAACTTTGGTTTTAAAGTTAATTGTTGCTGTAAGAACTGTGATGAGATGTCATTGATTGACAGGTGAAACTGACTCACGACTGGTCGGGTGGGTGCACGGACGGGACCTCGATACAGCTGCTCCACCCCACGATGGCGGCGCGTCTTTCATTCAGAATATAATAAACTTATGCAGCTTCAAGTTTGAAATTGTGTGTAAATTTAGATGTATCATATTTACAGGCATGTCTGTCAATATATTAACGTGTGTTTGCCATATTTTAGCTTTTTCTAGGGTGTGTTTGTGTGTATTCAGGTCTCCATGGACTCATGGAGCTTCTTTAATCCGTATTAATTTGACTTATATAACTCAATCTTCCTCGCACTCTTCTGTAATCAATCTCATTCTTCTCTCAGGAGAACAACTCGCCACCCAGAACAATTATCACAACCGTTCTCCACTCTGACAATTGAATGCCGCCTGGAAAATCCCACATTGCTTCAGTGGGTTTTTGAATTTCATCTAAATTATATTGAATGTAACGTGGATGATTTTACTCCTTGAAATACATAAATGTATCTTTTGAATAACTATTATTTTTTCTTTTTAAACCAATTTTTTAATATTTGTTTTATCTTGTTTCTACTCTGTAGCACTTTGCTTTTAGCGATGAAAAGTAATCTATAAATTAACTTTATTATTATTATTATTATTATATTTTTCAAGCAGACATTCCACTTAAATCTGTCTCATCTTTTAAATTTGTATCTGTCTCTTGGACTACAGGTCCAAAACAAAAAAACAGTGATATCTGAATTATATTTATTGTTTCTAATTGTTTAAAGAGTTCAAACCTGCAGCCGTTTAAACCTCAAACAAACAACTTTGAAAAGAAGTGATGATGAAGACAAATAGTCTTTAGTTTCATATGAGAAAACTTTGTCCGTTATTATAATAGTCATTTACACCACAGGGCTGAAGTGCACCACTGCCCCAGTCTTAACAGAACTGTTCATGTTTTATTTCAGGTGATCGTTAATCTTTCATAATCTTTCAATCTTTAATGGCTCCTTGCACTCTAAACACAAGCTGCATATATTACGTGTTTCTGAGTTATGTAACATTACATCATTTTTTTTTTCTTTTGGCAAGAAATATATTTGAATCAGCGAAGGTGTCCTGCCAGAGAAAGGCATTAGGACGTCAGGTGGAGACGTATACGACTTTTATCAGGAGACTGGGGTTTGAATCCAACTTTACTTTTTGAATTTGTTAACGCATTATTTTCAGTTTTTTGATGTAGCAGAATATTTGACATTTATTACTTAAATCTTGTCCCGATGTCATTTCCCCAAATAATCTCCCACCAATAACACAATTAGATGTTATTCAGAATTTTATACTTTTTTTCTCTGCCAAGGAGCTGATGTTTTCACCCCTGTCCGTTTGTTTCTGTCTGCAGGATTCAGCAAAAACTACAAGATGGATTTCCAACTTGGTGGAAAGATCGGACATCGGTCAAAAACGAACCCATTGAATTTTGCCATTGATCTGAACAAAGAAATCACTTTCTTTCACTTTCCTTTTATTGTGTCATTTTCACAGATTTCGAGGAAATAATTCACGGATGACATATTTAGGGGACTGATCTATGAGTGTGTACAATTTGGTTCGACTTGATTGAATTATTAGGGGGCTGTTGGGCCTTGACGGAGTTATGTGCTCTACTGAGTGACATTCAGATATAATTGAATTGTGTGTGTGTGTGTGTGTGTGTTTTCTACTTTATAACTGCTTCACTGGGAGTAAAGGAAGTCAGTCCGCTTAATTGACTGTATAAAAATGTAAATACAGTCGTCACAGGAGCAACAGTAAAATGAGTGTGTGCTCAAAGTTACAGTACACACAAAATATACAATATACAATATATATGAATAACATAAAAAGCCAAATCACAAAGTAACACATAAAAAACTGAGAACACACACACACACATCAACACGCAGGCACACAGGCACGCACACACACAAGCACAGAATAACATCAGCATCAGTCATGGCTGGGGGCAAAGACACGGGTGAAGCGCAGGAGGAGGAAGGCATTTTGAAACAGATGGTGAGAGAAAAAGGCAGCACGGTAAAAAAGAAAAGAAAAAGAGATGGACCGAAGGCATAAGAAGGTTCAGGTCAAAAGAGAGGGAGAGGTGAAGGAGAGAAAAACCACTGAATGGATGGTTAATACTGACGGCTGATCTCAGCCAATCGGAGCAGCCGCCTCCCCTCCTCCTTGCATCCAGCCTCTGTGATTGGCTGGCGAGAGCAAAGATGCAGAGGGAGAGAGAAAGTGAGAGACTGACAGCAGGATGAAGACAGAGGAAGAAGAAGAAGAAGAAGAAACTGTCAGATGTGAACAGCTCTGTTCTTCACATCCCTCCCTCTCTATCTCTCTCTCTCAGTCTTTCAGTGGTGCCTCTGTCTCGCTCGCCCCTCTCAGAGCTGCCAGTGCTGCTCGTTCGCCCGTGCTGCTTTGTGATTCCGAGGAGAGAGAGGTTTAATGCAATGGATCTGCTGCCCACCGACTGCTGCTGTTTACACCGCTGCATCATGGGAGCCGTAGTTTCCCCGACAGCACAGGAGGACAGCTGATTGGCCGGGGACTGTGGGTTATCAGAGTTTGGAGATGTGAGCTGGCGGCCGGACGAGGCTCAACAAACTCTCTTTCTCTCTTTTCTCTCCTTCCTCCTAATCTCTTGCTCTTTTTAACCCTTATCCTCTCCTCTCTTCCTCCCACTTTCTTTTTCTTCTGTAGTTTCTTTCATCTAATCTCTACGTCTTTCTTCCTCTCCCTCATCCTTCTCTCTCTTTCAGTTCAGTTCACATCACTCTCAACATTACCCTCTTTTTACCCTTCATCCCTCTATTCCGCTCCCCCCCTCTCTCCTCCTGACTTCTATCCGTCCGAGGAAAAGTCAGAATGGGTTGTCGTTTCACTAGGATCAAGGTGAGTGACCTTCTGCAGGGCATGAGAGAGAGAGAGAGAGAGAGAGAGAGAGAGAGAGAGAGAGAGACTTGGGAGAGAGACAAAGGATGAGAGTTACAGAGACAGAGAGAAAAAGGGGAGAGGACGGGGCAGATAATGAGATGTGATGGATGCTGAGGTGACCTGCTCATTCACATGCCTCTCATAACACACACACACACACACACACACAGACACACACACAAACACACACACACACACACACACACACCTAACCTAGATGGTACCAGTGAACTCAGACAATGGCTGAGGGAGAAGATGACTGAAGGCTAAAGGCTATTTACTGTGTGTGTGTGTGTGTGTGTGAGTGTGTGTGTGTGTGTGTGTGTGTGGAGAATGAGGAAGCAGAAAGTGAAGAACCTAGAGAAAGTATAAGAGGAAAATTTGAGGTTCTCTAACTTCAAACTAATCACATTTATTCAGATCATTTTATAATATTATTTACTATATTCATATCTGTCCCCGAAAGGTTACAGAGCAGTGAAGAGAGCGAATCTACTGGTTCCTCGAGTATTTCCTCCACTGTTACGTTATTCATTTCCACGCGGATTTCGCGCCAAAAGTGTCGAATCATCTGGATTTCTATTTTGTCTGCGTCAGTGGCGAAGTTACTCAAACACTTCAATGCAGACGGATCAGTTTAAACTCGAGGCTTCAGAACAGCAGTTCACAAACCGATGGCTGACGTCACCTCTGGGTCTGCCACTTGTTGTTTGGCAAGCTAAGTTAGCTAAGGTCGCTAAGTCCCAGCTGGTGATCAGGGACATGCTTCGTCTAACGTAAGCCACGATTTTTTGTTTTAATAAAGTACGGTTTAATACATGACATTAACATTTTGATTCATCGACTGAAGGAGACAAGTGACTCTTCTTGTTCTGAGTCTGTTTCCTGTTCCAACATGTCTGCCTGAATTACTCCTGTTCAGGTAAAACAAGCAGATGTTTGAGTGGTCAACGAGAGAGGGGGTGGAGATGGAGGCGGGGTTTGAAAATCAAATGTACTAAAATGAATAATGGCGCGAGCCAGCACGTTCAACACCAAACCCCTGAACCCAGCTCACCTGAATGTAGCACCGCCAAACAGGGTTTCTTTTCATGACTTTTCATCAACTCTGCGTTTTCATTTGTCCATTACTTTGGTTTATGACCAAGTACCTGCAAAAACAAATGACAGTCCCATCAGCCTCATTTGTACTTGGTTGTTTCGTAAGTATTTTGCAGTAGTTTGCGTGCTGAAGTGATAAACTAAGACGCAGAACATGGTAAACAATCAACATTTTGCTTAAACTCCTGACCCATGGAGGAGATTACAATGTGTCTCATGACCGGTCTTCACTTCACAAAGGTGAACGAAGGTCAGCATCAATGTGAACGTCACCTGGGGTTTTCAAAACCATCCGACATAAAGATTCTTGCTCTGCTCCCAACTCCATTCATTTATCCACATTTTGCAGAAAATAGTTGAGCAGTTTTGGTAAAGTTTACTGTTCACCTGTAAAACTGCTGCTGCTTCAACACAGAAAGATTCGTAAGATGAGCTGAGGAAGAATGTTTTAAGGGAATCGTCATAACCTCATTTATTTCATTTCAGTTTTTTTGTGTTGTGTGTGAGAGTGTTATTCCTAAAAAACAATCATATGAGCCACCATTTTGTAAACCCTCAAACATGTGTGGTTCTAATAAACATGTTGGAGATGTCTCTGCAGAGCTGCAATTGATACCAATCTATTAATTTGATTTGACAATGGAACATTTTCAATCTTTGTAAAACTCAAACCATCTGAGTGTGACTTCCATCCGTGACTAATCTGGAGAAGGATAGCCGAGCTCTCGTTCCAGGCCAAGGACAAACTTGTTTTTTTGTGCTCTATTCCTTCGTCTGAATAAACAGCATGCGAACCCATTTACGGAGCGTGCTCTTGCTTTGCTTGCACAAATTAGTCTGTCTTGGAAAGTGTTTGTTTGTCTTTGCACTCTGGCTTATTTTCTCTCTGCTTGCTGTAGCATGAGGCCGCATCTCCGTAATTGCCGTCCGAGGATATCTGAGGTTTCCTCCCTTGCGACGATCGGTGACGTTGCTCGTAGCTTTGCCGCATTTTCATTAAGCGCCACGTCGTGGCTGCACAGTTCGCTGATCAAAAAGGCTCGGTCGGCTGCTGCGGGACGCGAACTTGAGACACTCGGAGCTGAACAATCTGCACTGGGACACCGCGGCTTCCCAGCTACACGTGTCAGCAGAGGTTCTGTCCTCGGTGCATTGATGCTACGGGCACCGTCGGATGACTGCGCGTACAGTACAGGACATCGGTGGACCTCTGACAAAAACCAACACGGACAGGCCGCGACAGAAAGAGGAGGGGGAATACTAATTTGATCTGATGGCCGCTGAGGCAGGACATGAAATACAGTGTTCACAAACAGCCACTGAACACATCAGTGTACATACAGTAAAACATAAGACACGGCAGAGACACAGAGGGGGAGTATAACACAACCGGATTGCACAATTTTGCCTAGATACTGACTGTTCCACTTTTTGACATCTGCCATGGAGGTTATGTTTTCACCCCTGTCCGTTATATTTGGTTTGTGTGTCAGCATGATTACACAAAAAGTACAGAACCGATTTCTATAGGACGGTGGAAGGATAAGAAGTGGGCCAAGGAAGAACCCATTGAATTTTGGTGTGGATCTGAACAAAGATCCAGGAACTTTGTTTCAATCACTTATATATGTATATATATATATATATATATATATATATATATATATATATATATATATACACGCACACACACGTACATATACACATACATATATTGCAAACCAGTGTTCAAACAGAATCTCTGTCAGACTCGGATGAAAATCTTCTGTCGTGCCTGCCGAAGCCGAACGAGAATATTTGATCTATCAGTTCTGACAGTACTGCCGGGGAAAAGGGAGATCGTAGAAGACCACACTTGATTTGTTTCTGATACGAGGATGACTGGATATAATGCTTACATGGAAAAAAAACCTGTGATGACTAAAATGGTGGCAACATTTCTGTGTTGTGGTGAATTATTCGGGGGTTTTGTTTGGATTATAGTGAATGGATGTATGATTTTTTTTTAAAAATCATTGCAACTTTGTTCAGTCTGCATTAACTTCTTATTATAAACCAGATCCTGGATGGGGAATTTTCCTTCTCTCTCAGGCTTTTGGACACAAAACAATACATAACAAACAAAGCATCCTGCAGCTTTTAATCATCACTGCACCAGAATATCTCAGGGTTTTGACTCTTGTGAGAAAAAGTGACTCACTTTCCACTTCACCCAAATCATACAGCTCATGCAATCGACAGCACTTTCCCACTGAATCTTTCTGAGTCCGTCAGCCTCAACAGCAAGAGGAGGAATAAACTGCTCAGCTGAGGATCTTTGTCTTATAGATAAGCAGAGCATGAATTATATGTTTGAGTCAGAGTCATGCTTTTGTTTAATAAGGGAATATGTCCTGATATTTTCCAACGTTTTTCTTCAATCTTTTTTTTATTTCTGTAGATATACAGCACGTCAACCCATCAAATCAGCCTCCTCAAAAAGCCATTTCAGTAAAGACTCCAGTCTCCTTCTCTGCCTCATTCTTGTGTCAATATCAGCAGGAGGTTTAGGTTTTGGTTGGAACACATTTGCCGTTATGCAAGTTTGTATGAGTTGCCTCCTAAAACACTTTGTTGGATCCGGTTCTCTGATACACTTTAATGCAGCTCGCTGAATCTGACACTCCTATTTCGTTCCTGCGCGCTGACCGTGATTTTGTGCTGAGAACGAGGACGAGTGTTGCATTTTACACAGTTTTGCACTTTGAGACTCAGTGAGTCAAAGCTTCGTAGGAAGAAAAAAAAAACTGTGAGAGAAAAAGAGAGAGAGGGATAGAGACAGATAGATGGAGAGAGAGAGAGAGAGAGATCAGTTTGTGTTACTGTCAAAGTGCAGTAGAGCGTAACACACTTCTCCAGGGTACAGCACATCACTCTCACTCTCTGACTTCTGCATGCGTGTGTCTGTGTTCCCATGTACTGTATGTATTTGTGTGTATGTTTCTGCACGTTTGACTTTGTATGAAGCAGGTTTTCCACATGTATGAACTTTGATTCATTTATGTATATGTGCACATCTTTGTGTGCGTGTGTGTGTGTGTGTGTGTGTGTGTGTGTGTGTGTGTGTGTGTGTGTGTGTGTGCGCGCGCCTCAGGCCTTGCACCGAGAGTGTAAAGACTGCAGTGCTGGCCCAGGGGTTACGGAAGGGCCGCCTATCCTGACCTACATCGTGTGCAGTTGAGACCGAGTCTCTTAAACTTTCCTTCGTCTCAACTTCCACGTGTGACGTTCTCACACAGACCGCAAACTGAACCACAGTTTTGTCATCACTAGGAGTCAGCGGACATAATGACAGAATGTCCTCCGGGGCCGGAGCTGTCCTTTTATGTCCCGAGCTAACAGAGCGCTGACACACTTACATTTGATATTTGAGGGCCCTCGGCTCATTCTTTGAGAGATAATCCACAATGAGCCGTGTAGTTGGCAAAAAAAACAGTAACCTAATAATAAGTTTAATTCTAAAAGGATAGATTCTGTTGTATCTGATGCATAATGTTGATTATATAATTTAAAGTTTTTTTAGTGGTCAAACGTATGGAACTAAAAATAATTCAAGGTACAAACTGTCACCTTTCCACATAATAAAAAAAATGTATATCAGCTGATATTTCAGTAATTGAAACCTTCCAAAACCAAATCAGTTGGGTTCTAGTTTTTGTCCAGTTTGAAATTTTAACAATACACTTTTTAGATCTTACTTTTATTTTAATTCAACTATTTTTACCAGATGAAGGATTTTGGACCTGAACTTATCTGAGAAACAAGCTAAGCAAACATTATTGGCAGCTATTAAAAAAAAGGAAAAATAAATATTAATAATTTTCTAAAAATCCAATCGAAGAAGAAATCAGCCAGTTATGTCTGTTTTTGTTTTGTAATTCTGTACTTTAAGATAACATTTTGGTTTTTTTTACCAGAAATATGACACAAACAGGATACGTCCAGGTTTGACAGCTTATGACAGCTGAGCCAAAAAGTCTAAAAAATGTTACAATAAGTTTCTTCTTCAGTTACTGTGTGTTATGCTACAACATCTTCATTTGGCTACTATTTGTCAGATCTAAATCGGTAAATAGCAGCGCTGTATTGAATGTGTGTGAATGGGTGGAGACTTGTCCTGAAAAGCGCCTCGAATGGTCAGTAAGACCAGAAAAGCGCTGTATAAATAGAGTCCATTCAGAATTTAACCATCTACAGCACAATAAGAGGAAATAATCAGATGCTTTTTTCGCCGGAACAGAAATCTGCAGACTCTTCTTTCCTGAAATTATACTAAATGGCTCAGTTTAAAAAATATATATTTTTATATGAAAACAGTGTGAATCATATACCATGTTATGCAACACAACTGTAGTCAGGCACGCCACAAAGTTAGATCAAAAAGTACTGACTGACCTTGTTTTAGAGGCCAAACTCCCACTTTGGCACTGTGCATTCATACCACCTCTATCCTTCATCAATGCTACAAATAACACTTGAATGTTACACAGTGGGAGCAGGATAGTACAGAGTCTCTCAGATCTTTTAAACCAACCTTTTCTCAAAAGCTTGAGTTGTTAAAAAAACATAAAAAAATATATCTTTAGTTTTTTCCCCATGTGCTGTGCGAGTGCAGTCTAAACTCTGATATTCAGTTTTTCTCTCTCATCAGGCCAAGCCTCGTGAACCTCCTCATCACAGACACAGAGAGGAGCTGCACTATGTGGACGAGTATGGCCAGCCAATCACTGTGCAGGTAGATGGGCGAAGGGGACGTGGTCACAGGAGGCGGCGATCCCAATGTGCAATTGAATGTGGCGCTCCGACAGAAAGACACTGGGAGGCCCTGAGAGCCCTGGGACTGATGGAGGGAGAGGACGGTCAGAGAGATGGCTACAGCGTAGGGTAGGTACTGTCTGGAGGCTGAGCGATGGGGGGGGGGGTTGGGGTCAGGAGTTTGCTGTAAGAGGTATCTAATTAGCTTCAGGCGAGGACAGAACGATGTGGCTGCAGCTGTCCTGGGTCAAAGAGGGAACTGAGTGCAAACTGCTGTAATGGGGATGTTGGACAAGGGCAGAGGGTAGAAGTTTAGAACATGGGTAAGCATTTTGGGACAGACGTAAAAGTCTGGGAATGGGCCAATGTGTATGGAAGTGAAAAGTACTTGGGGGACAAGTTTAGCTTTACAAGGTCAGATGATGATGTTGAGTCTTTTGGCGTGCTCATACATTTTCTTGAGTGGAAGGTTGTTCTGCTGAGACAGCTGTCAGTGCATACATGGGCATCATTATGCATGTAGCTGGAGATCATACATATTCATCAAGAAATTTACATAATACAGATCCTACCATTCCCGTTCAATCACATCTGAACCACAGACAGATCTACATGGTATGAAGACCGGTGTTCTCGGTGCAATCTCTGCCTTACAAATCACCGCCTCATAAAACATAACACAACCTGATTGCTTCCTCTACACAGACCCTACTATGGTCACATGACCATGTCACCTGACCTATACCCAGCCAATAGTCAAATGATGATGTCGCCTGATGTCTATCCTCCAAATGGCTACCTGGGCAGATCCTCAAACGACCAGCACCCGGGTAACAACTACCTGCCGAGCGTCTCTTACAGCTTAGATCACCTGGACAGACTCGACTACCAGGTGATTTGTTATGTGGTGTACCTTTTCTATTCTATATCCTTCTAAGATAATCGGTCACTTCAATTGTGACCTTTTGTTTCCATTCTAGGGACTGGAGATGTTGCCCTACCAGCCCAACTCAGAGAGCTGTCTGATTGGTTGCTACAACACTGAAGAGATGGAGCACAAGGATTTCCCCAGACAGGTCACTAATTTTAGTTTTGTACATCACAACTATTTCACTTCTCAGTAACTTCTCTGAGCTCCTCTTTCAGTTCCTCGGTCCTCCCGTAGCTGCACTTCTTTCTCGCTAACAATTACGCTTTTTACATATGTAGTGTTTCAACATTTTTGTGGTTGATTTAGCATTAATACTGATTTAGTGCATTCTAGTACTTGTCAAATTCTGTACTTTACCATGAAATGTATTCATATTCTCTCTTACTTTCTCTTCAGTCTGACTATCATCCTCATTGGCGGTCTGATCGTCCTCTAGGATATCTACCTCTAAGTGAGCTTGACAGTGGGCTGGGTTGTGGCCCCGACAGCCCGCTTCACCGAGTGGCGCTCTCAGAGGCCGAGACGGACGCCATGTCATCGCTGCCAGGCCACACCGCCTCCTCCCAAGGCTCCTCCTCTTCCTCCGAGTCCCTGATCTCCTCTGAACCAAGTGACTCGGGCTTCCACAGCGTCAGCACCGGTGATCACAGACGGCTGCACAAAATTCACGGAACTCATCGGCAATCTCAACATCTCCGCTCAGGCCACTCCCCTCGAGAGCAGAGAGGACGCTGGGATCTGGAGTCCATCCCTGAAACAACCCTTATGACTCACCCTGGACCCCCCCAGGCGTCCCGCTGCACTGTGGGTAACAGCACGACCACAACAGTTCACTTCCACAGAGCTGAGAGGAGTCCAACTTTACCTCGCCACCGATCGCCACCCTCCCCCTCCATCGGTGAGTAAAGCTCCACAAATCATTTTCCCCAAACCAATCCATCTGATGCCACATTTCACAGACTCTGAAGACTCATCTGGAACTTCAAGTGCATCAGTAATGTTCCAATAAACAGGGTCAATTAAAATATCTCCAGGTCTTCTGGACTTGTTTACCCTGGCACCGAGGCCTGGCTACAGGCAGATTTATAGTTTTAAAGATGTGATGTTACACTGGCCCTGATTTGTTTTTTCTATCTGTAGGTTGTCGTACTGAGCCCTGCCAGCGAAGAGCGCTATGGCTGGAGCAGCAGCAGAGAGGAGGTGGCACGATAGAAGGTCCAGGACGGAGTCGAACGATACAAGATTTGAGTGAAGGACAGCGCCGCCGCAGGGCCAGTCACCCCAACATGGCAGATCCAAACACTATTGAAAACAAACTCCAGAACAGCCAGTCAGGTGCAGCCACCAACACTGTTGGACCGAGGAGCAGGGCCAGTTATCCCAGTAACTGTCACCCCACCAGTCACCTTAGCATAGACAGAACCAGTCTAACCAATCATCAGAACACGTTGAGGAACAGCCAGGGCTCCATTCGCAGCAGAGAGGAGGACACTCTCTCTAAGAGTCCTGGATCGGGCTCCAGTGGAGCCTCAGACTGGCGTGGCTTTCAGACTCTTGGGAATCGTACCGGCAACCTTAAAGGGCCTCCTGTTCCTTTTTACAGCACGCTGGGTGCCCCACAACGGAGCCCACACTCTCCACCCTCTCCCCGCTCAAGGCTGTCCAATCAGAAGTCGGTCAGGAATCAGCTGCTCAGAGCCCGAGCTTACCGTTTGGCCAGGGAGCGCAGCGAGGTTACAACGGACGAGGAGGTGCGAGGAGACAGGGAGAGAGACAGGGAGGAGGAAGGAGAGGATGGCCGATTGGCGGGGCGATACTGGAGCCGGACAGAGAGGAGACGCCACGCGGCGCTGTCTAGGCAACACAGAGAGAGGAGAGGAGGATTGGGGGAGGAGCAGTCCGGGGGAGTTCAGGGGTCACTGTCGTCTCAGACGGTGCTGGAGCTGAGCCACATGAAGCAGAACCGGCTGAGGAACAGCAAGATGCTCGACGATTGGACAACAGTGGAGGAGCTGCTGACTCATGGAACACGAGTGGAGAGCGACAGTCAGCTTTGCCCCAGCCCCCTGTTATCGGTTACTACAGTCTGATTGGAGAACCTCACGCACCCCAATCCGACCGGTTGCTGATTGATTGGGACCTCCGATCTATCAGGTCCAGATTCACAAAAGGTTTGTGTGGTTAACTTGTAAACTCATTGTCAAGAATCTTTCTATGTCAGGCCGTGGTAGCAGGTAATGCTGTGTTCATTTCATATCAATTAACCACTAATTGTGAGCAACCAATTGGGGAAAAAACAATTAATGTCAGTTTCTGGCTTGAATTTCCAAGTGGGAGATGTGGGGAATTAAATCACAAAACTATAATTCAATTGGACTCCCACTGCAATCTTAGTGAGTCTGGATCTGAGTTGTGTTATTTAGGAAGTTCTGACGTATTTGCTGATGTGCCGGAGGCTGGAAGCTTCTCCTCAAATGGGTGTAAAACAAGAGAACTGGAGGAACCGGCAGAGATAAGACCGGGGCTCAGGAGGAAAATGACCAACAGTCTATCCCCCAGAAAAGGCAAAAATGACAATCTTTGACCCAAACTGAAGTTTAAACCAACGGTACTATCTGACAAGTATCTCTTATCCAACGTTTACCATAGAAATATGTTACTGTATGTGTGTAAGACACAGGACTCTTAAGTAGCTGCATGGGCTTCAAACTCTGCAGTGCTACCCGACTCATTGGATGGATTGGTCGAATTTCTTCACAACCCAGACTGACCGGGACTGGTTTGAAATATCACACCACTGGTTATGTTGCCTTCGTTTCTGTCTCTGTGCCATGAATATGTAGGAATCCTCCATGTTGCCGTTCACCACACTTTCTTTTTTTCTTTTTTTTAAATGGCCACTTCCACCGGCTTCTCCTTTACCATATTGATCTCCTTGCACTCACTCAAACTTGGAGTGTAAATAAGTCTGACTCTATAGAGAGGGCTAACAAGTCTCAATGCAGCACTGTGTGCAACCAGGTTTCTATTTTAGATGACATCTGTTTGGATTTGTTCTGCATTCAATTAGTTTAGCTGTCAGATGATGATATGCAGTAATATCTATTCAGCAAATGTTGTGCCATATGCCATGAATCACAAATAGGGATATATTATATTCAAAAGAATAGTTTGACATTTCAGGAAATACACTTATTTACTGTCTTGCTGAGACTAGTCAGATGAGAAGATTTAGAGCTCAACCCTATGAAGCTTTAAACATGAAGCTTAGAGTTAGCTTAGCTTTGCATTAAAAGGCCCTTTTAATTAAAAAAGCTAACTAGCTTCATATTTAACAGACATATGTGAGAGTGGCATCGATGTTCTCATCTAACTCTCACAGGAGCAAACAATCATTTAATTTTGCCTATTGTCAAACAATTCCTTTAACATGTTTCAGCCTCTGACGTCAGTAAGCGTATGGCCATCTCACGAGTACGCAGAGCATGAACTATTCTTGGTACATATCACTGTGTTGAGTGTTAAATTACTAAATGAGCTGTCGGCTGCAAGCTGCATGTTGTACTTTTCATTTTCAAATGACTCAGACTTTTATCCAGCCTGTCAGGTTTTCAGTAATCACATTCAGGTTAGTTTTTTCTTTCGCCCAAGATATTAGATGAGATTTTAGATCTGCCTTGATTCTGTGTGGGAAGACTGGAGGATTACTGGTTCACAGCTGCAGGAGTACATTAATCCCATAACTGTAAATGGGATTAGACTCGTGGCAAAAAAAAAGATCGATATCCCTGTCATGTCCTCACACAGACTGCTACAGGCCAGTACTGTGTGATTTACAGGCACCTTTAAGAGGAAGTGGTGGAAGATGGATTTGAAAATGTTAATCAGGTTTAAATGTTCTTATGTAATAATGTGTCATACAATGAAAACTGTTCAATGCAATTTTGTTAAATATGAGAAAATGACGATTTATTTTCATATTCTGTCGGGTTTTGGAAGAAGTGAAATCCTAAAGACAGGATCAAAATTCTTTTTTGATCCTGTCTTCAGGATTATTTTTTTCTTTAATTTGTTTCTTTTTCTAAAGTGTGTGTGTATGAGTGCGCGCGTGAGTGTGTCTTGAATGGCATATCATTAGTTAACTTTGAGATTGATACTAACTTGTTAGTAGTGTTTAGCCAAAGACTGTATGACTTTGGTTTGTGTGAAGCTTAGAACAATTTACCACCGTATGATGTCAAAGGATATTTTATAATCACAGTAGTTTTATATATTCTCTGTTATTTTTGCCTTGAGTAGATTATTTTCTGCTTTTCATCAACATCTTGCTAAGCTAGTGTACGTAGATGTTAGTGTACAACCAACTGTTAGCATAAACAGATTAATACAGTATAAACCCAGCATGTTAACTCATGATTAACACAGATGACTGTAAATAAAGATGGACGTTATGACAGATCGCCAAAGTGAAGCAAAATTATCTGGATCGCCCCCTGGTGGCTGGCTGCAGTACATGTCCTAAACCCTGCTCCCTCCATGTTAGCAGATTGTACATGGACCAAACAAAAAAAAAGGACATGTTAAATAAATGTTTCCAAAGATGGTTTCTGTCACTTTAAGAAGTTTTCATCACACTGATGCATGTTCACGTGTTCATGTTTCTGATAAGTTTGGTTTTAATTAGTTATTTGATTTCTATAAACGTCATGATTGACAGCTGAAACTGATGTGTGGTGTGTGGGCCCCCAACGATCACTACTAATCACGCTCTGGCTCCCAGTGACATCGCCAGCACAAGAGATAGATCCAAGATATTTTGGTTCAACAGGATGATATATAGACGCGCCGTCCATCTTTATGTGCAGTCATCGATTTTCACAGAACAAGCATGTCCAGGTTTTTCCCAAAGAATTGTCAAAGTCAGCGTCTATGTATTTTTTCCACAGACTGGAATTTCAATCATTTGTTAGTGCTCAAGTTGAATATGCCAAATTAGAGTGAGTAATTTGATTTATAAGTTGTTGCTAACTATCGTTGCCTTTCAGAACCTCTGTGGTTGTTCTCTGTGCGGTCAAATTTCATATTCCTCAGAAAATCTTGCTATTTTGATCTGAGATTCTTTCTTCAGAATTCAATGATTTTTTTTTTTTAAAGGACAACTCTTGTGATGTTCAATATTTTTCTTCCTGTCAACAATTCCCATGTGCAGAACTGACCAGCAAGTGTAATGACAAGAGTCATTATGTGTGCATCAAAGCCGAGATACATTCCTCTGAGCCATAGAGCTTCACTGATTTCAAAATACTATTAAAATCACACCAGTGAACCGCAGTGTGTCACATGTTCCTTTATCACCATGAGCACACACTGTACTTTATTTAGACTCGGTCACGCCCACACACCCTCCTGCCGCCGCAAATACTCACTACAGCACTAAATGTGGATTTGCTGAAAATAGTAATAAGAAACCTTCAGTAGGAGCCAATGGGCTTAGGGTCAGAGAGACACAGACATTTACATTCTATACTAGATAGTGCAGCTGCGGAAGAGTATAGCTGCCAGCCATGAGGATAAAAACATGAAGAGGAAGATTTTTTTTTTTGCATTTTGCATTTTGCGAATGTCAAAATTTGAAGAATAAAGTCAACATGTTGAGAGTGAATTTTAAGGTTAAAGTCAGACTTTTAAGACCATGTCCAACGATTAACGTTAGCGCATATGACCCTCTACAAAATGCTTTGTGTAGATGAATGGGTGAAATTAGTTTTAGTAACAATGGAAGTTCTTTCTCTTTTAGCCATAAACAGTGTGATGATAATGATGAAGATGAAGAAAAGATAAGAAGTTTAGGGGCCAGTTTCCTTTTTTAAAATTTGTGTTAATAAATATACATTCAATAATGTCTTTTCTTGTGTTTCATGATAAAGTTGCCACGAATATTGACTGACATCACTCTTGATCAACACTTCCACCAACAGCCATGTTGGTGCTTCAGTCCTGCTCTGTGACCGTTGCTATAGCAACTGGTGTTTCTACGGCAGCTGATGTCTCGGTTCCTGGCCTTGTCACCATGGCGATGTTACGTGGAGGACAATGGGACCTATTTACAGCCAACACTCGTCAGCCGTGGAGCAGCAGCAGCACCAGCGACATTAAAACCCACCTGGACGGACTCTGAGCACACATCTGTCTCCCCGCTCCCTCATCACCTTCACCGTCCTGTGGGTCCAGAGCCAATCAGTCATCATCACATGACCACTACAGTCAGTCTAACCAGTAGAAAACAAAAGATGAGACTGATTCTAGAATCTATTATCATGCTGCGATTAAAACAGTGAACTGCTGAGTCTCGTCCTTCTACATCTCACCTGAGGAATCTGAAAACAAACTGCGTCATCACTCAGACATGGACTGAAGCAGGGCGGCCTCTGCTGGTGACCACGAGACCGTACCACTGCTGGACCCAAATACAGAAAATCTGCAACTGCAGAAGAAAAAATATTTTTAGCGAAAAGAGTGATTCTAAACCCACAGTGACCAAGTTCATTATAAGTGACGAGCAACATTTCTCAGTTGAAATGAGTCTCAGTTACAAAAATCATTTCACAATTAAATATTTTTTTTAAACAAGATTAAGGAAACAAACTACAGCTGTTAATCTTCCTCAGACATAAATGTGGCTTAACATTAATTTCACACTTTTCAGAATTAATCCTGCAGTTTCTCGTAGCTCCTGTTCACCCATGAAATTAACTGTGAATTTGTGTTCACCTAAATTTTGTTATATTCTCCATCAAACACATTTCAATGCCTGCAGGATATTATTCAAAGATTCTTCGACAGACGCATTATATATTGTAGTCAAGTCGCAAGCTCCCTGGCTTCTTCAAAATGATTTCTCATAACGTCTCTGAACGGTTGCACTCCCACAAGACTAAATTAAATCTGTTGCTCAAGATACTTTAAAAAGTTCTGTGAAGGAATTACATAAGTGTTTGTTTTTTCTTCAGCAATTCTTTTGGTAGAGCAGAAAGTGAATCCTGGCCTGCTCTGTGGAATTCTGGAATTCCTCTCTGCTCTTCACGAGATGTTTACCAGAAATTAAATAAAATGTGAAATTTTCTGACATGAAGAAACAAAGGACAGAGCTGCAATTTGTAACAAATTTATTCCATAAAATATACTCAAATATATACCTGCAGACATACAGTAGCTCTATGAAGCAGCAATGCTACAAATAAATCCACATTTAAAAACATATTTTACAGGAGGAAGAGAAATCTGATCTGAAATCGCAGGTGGACGTGGGGAAAGTGGAGTCGGGAGAACCTTGTGTTTGTGTTACTTACAGTTTCAAAAATAAATAATTAAATCTGTGAAGTGAACATATAAACCTTTAGTGAAGTGAAGAAGAAAAATGAAAAACAACTCAAAACAGACCTGGAGTCAACAAACGCAGCATTATGAAGAAATAACACCTGAAAACAAGTCAAATATCTCAAGTCTGTAAAAACTGTGATATTGGAAGTATGTAAAAAGCCTCCCCCCCCCGCATTTTATTTAATCATTCAACAGCTTTCTTTGTTTCGAAAGTAAACAGTTGAGACAGACTGAGAAAGAAAGAAACTCAATAAAAAAGGTCCCAGATGAAATCGAAATACCTCCACTTCTACATTTCATTAACTGTAAACTTTAATTCAATAAAACACCCAAATTGATAGAAATCTAAATCGGTCTGGACCAGATTGTCTCTGGGTTAAAGCCCAAGGCCAGGATCACAATGTGACTTCAGTCTGTCCGACTCGCTTTGGGCTATTATGATCATATACTTTGAATAAAGATGATCAATGACCTTCACTGCGACAAACAGTGGCGACCCTGGATGACATCACAGAGCTGGTTTACTCTGTGTTTACTTATTCAGGTACGAGCGTGTTCACGTGAAGGAGGCAGAGTTGATCGTTACGAGCCTCACCATCAGAACCAGAGTGAAGAACTTGGCCTTATATAAAAGATCATTGCACTACGACATAAAGTGATGTTCAACAAAAAGAAATGTATTAAATGTAAACAATATGATCACATGATTAGAACAGAACAAAAAGCCAAATATGCTAAATAAGTGCAGGAGCTTTTTTTGTGTCTTTATTGCTGTGTGACTTTTTGGGGGATTTTTTTTTCTAATCTGATGAACAAACTATCTGAAATGATGTGATGCAGATAAAACAGATGTCAGACCGTTTCCTCTGCCAAAGCACAGAAGGAGAAAGCAGATGAGGTCAGTCTGACTTCAACGTTAGTTGAGAATCATGAGAAATGTTTAACGGTCCGATTTTATACAATATGCAGCTACAATAATGTGACGTGTACATATGAAAATTGGCGAATATGGCGAGTCCCCTAAAATCACACCACTTGAAACCAAAATCTGTTCATACGTATGGTTCTTGCATGAGGCCCAATATTTCTATTACTCATGACTTTTGTTTGCAGCATCTCCAACAGTCTGTCGCTGAATGCAGCATGAACGAGCTGAAAAACTCAAGTTCCTGCTTCCTGAATGTTATTAAACCTGGAGAGATGATATGAGCAGCTTCCATTCATCCATCACCAGGATGTGTGTGTGTATATATATATATATATATATATATATATATATATATATTCAATGTACCGGTCAGGTTAATTTCCCCTGTGTGATAATGTCTCGTCCCTTTTTAATCACCTGTTTTACACCAACAGTGGAAAAAACCTCGCTCTCGACTCTTTGTGTGTTTGATCATTTCATCTAAAGAGAGAAAAATTATCATATTTTCCACATTTTTCGCTCAGTTAAAATCAGTTATTCACATCTATTTTTGTCCCTTTATCCAATCATCCACTCCAGGTCACCATAACCACCAAAACCACTGGTCTCCATAGTAACAGAATCCACGTAAAAAAAAAACACACGTTCCTCAGTGAGACAGCATGTGTGGGGTCAGCTGACTGAGGAGGAAGAGAAGCGATGCGAGCTGATGAAAGTTATTAAATGATTTAATGCCTCAGTGACTGTTGAACTTTACAAACTGGCAACAGGTTTCTTTTAAAAAAAAATTATCATAATTTATTTTTATTTTTAAGAAAAGTGCAATAAAATGATTTTGTTCCTAAAATCTAAATTAAAATCTTAATGACAAAGTGAGATTTCTAGTAAATAATCCTGACTGCTCGGTAGTGAACAGCAGCTCAGCCAGAAATGTTAAAGACCAGACGCCAAGATGATGAAATGTCTGTCTCATCGACGCCTCGGCCAAATGAAGTCTCCATGTCAAGGCTGTTTCCGTTACGATGTCTGTGCACATATGTAATGTATGATAAATGGTTTAAAGACATAACTCTAAGATCAAACATTCACATCATTTCTGAAATTGGTTGGGTTTCCTTCCTCTGCTTCCTACAATTGTCTGTTTGTCCTTAGATTAATGAGAAAGGTTCTTTTAAACCAAAAAGCAGCGTTTGAATGATTCCGTTTTAACGGCCAAGATGATTCGATGGCACCTTTTCCATTTTATTTTTGAAGAATATTTTTTCCCTTTATAGATTTATGTTGCTTCTCACAACCAAGACTCTTTACTGAACTGGATAAGGCTTAAACATTTGACTGATTGATACGATCAGATGTTTATTTTGTTTGGAAGAATAAATAATAATATTTCAGTCAAAATATTTTGATAATTTCCCCCCCACACTTTTTCTCCTCTATTTTATTTTCTCCTAGATAATATTTTCTTGTTAATGCTTGTTTGTTGTTGTTGTTGATGTGTCATGATACATTACTGTATCGTAGTGATTGTACTCTGCGGTGTGTAAGGCGTCGTTCTACCCCTCCCCCTCGCTCTCCTGCAGGTTGTGTTTTACCAGAAACTCTTTCAAGGTTGGCTGATTGTCTAGCCCCGCCCACTGCTCCTCCAGCTGCTGAAGAAGCTCCTCCCACTGCCGTTTGTCTCTTCCTGTCTGCCACGACAGCCGAACCACCGTCCGCAGCAACTGCAAAAGGAGGGGGTGGGGCCTGTCAATACGTGGGCAGGGTGCACCAGTCTGTGGGAGGGGCTTCTCCTCGGCGTCATTTTGAGTCTCAGCGGGGGTCAGAACGCGGAGGGCGAGGTCGCAGTGATCCCGGGCCTCCTCCAGCTGGTCCACTTCTTGGAAACAGCACGACAGCCCCACAAGAGTGAAGAACCAATGGGAGGAAGACGGGAGCGTGGCCTGAGCCTGGTTGTCGTAGTAAATAGCCCAGCCCAGTTTTTGTTGCAGTCTCTTGGCGTTGAGCAGCGGACCCAGGGCCTCCTGGTAACGTCCCACCCTCAACAAAACAAGACAAACTCAACTATGAAGCATCTGAGCTACAAGTCTGATAACATCAGTATTTATCAAAAACATTCAGAGGTGAAGAAAAGAACTGAAGAGCGCAAGGAAAAACAAACCCAAACAGCTGCCAGACAACTGTTTTAAGAAATTATCTTCCAGGAAATTTGCATCTGAAACTATAATATTTTAAATCTAAAATACTTTTTTTATAGTACTGCCTGTTGATGAATTTCTCTCCTCTCAGAGAGACTGTGAAGATGAGTGTTTGGTTCACTATGCAAGGTCATCTTTGGCATAACGGGACAGTCGGTGGTTAGCTGAAGGCCGTCTCCGGGCGTCATAGTCTAAGAATTTGGTTTATTGTTGAGAGACATCTTATGAGACGCACTGAGGAAAACATAGAACATACTCAGACGGAGACAGAGGGTTTCTATGGAGCCATTTCCAATTTCCATTGTCAAGATTCTGAGAGACTGCGGGCATAGGGCAAGTTTTCTGGACACGATGCACTGACCACTTGTTGGTCTGTGTAACAAACCAGAAATCTCCTCAATGTTGGGCTCTTTGTAAAAAACACTTCTGCTTAAGACAGCCACGGTCTCCGTCTTCCTGAGTCAGCGTCACCTTCTTACATTTTTTCCCATTACACTGCCTTTCCTTTTAATGTCAAATTAAAGTCAGTATTTCATTATAACCAGCTGTTTGCTCATTGGCTCAGGAGGCGTTCAGGCGCTTCTAACCAATCCAGGACCACGAGTTCCTCCTGTATGATTTCATCTTTACCTCAGCCTGGAACACATCTGTGGGATTTTACTGATATTACCCGTCTTTTCAAAGTGCTGCTTATTCATTCAGTGCATTACTGACATTGCCTGCCCTACTCCCTTCGATTCACAATGAAGCCACGGAAGCCACGGGTGGAGGGAGAAGGGCTGAGTTCATCTTAATCTCAAAAATCTTTTAACATTTAAATTGGTTTCATTTTCAGCAATGGAGATTATGATTTCATGATCTGCATTGTTTTGTTATCTTGGCTATACAGATTGATTGAATTTAAGGGCACTGTTGGGCCTTTGGGGTATAAACTCTACTGGGTGACATTCTAGTTTTAAATATTATATAATCATATTACCTCCTCTACTCATACGCCTTCCAAGAGAATAATTCAAGTAGCTTTACAGAAGTTCACATGTAAACATGTTGTTCATTTTCACATTTCAGAACATCAGTATTGATATTGGTCAGGCTCTACCTGTCCCGAGTTTAAGGTAACACGTTTAAGGTGACAGGTGTCAGTGTGTTCAATACCTGAGGAGCAGCTGTCCAGTCTGCAGGTCGGACAGGTAGAAGAACTGTCGGACACACAGCGCCCCCCGCAGGGTGCAGAGTGAACACAGGTGAGACAGGTATTGTTCAAAGGCTCGGCTGCGCCTGGCGATCGTCTCCGCTGTGAAGTTCCTCCGCAACTTCTTTCCTGCAGCCATTACAACAGGTAGTGAGGTTTCAGCGTTTTAGCAGTGATCCCCGAAGACTGCAGGAAACAGGAAACAGCCCCCACTTCAACCCCACCACATCACCGGTGTGCCTCTCTAAATATTCAGGGCTTTAACAGTAACAACATCAGTGGCATAGAAAGCGTAATGTAACCCCTACTTACGCGGGAAACAGACGCGCTCCATCTGGTCTCCATGGTTACGGCGCAGCGTGACATGAAGGCGCTGGAAATCAGAATATCGTCGGGTGATTATGGCCGGCGTCTTATCGCTGCCACCAGACTGGATCACATGGATGGTGTATAGCTGGAGAGACAGTAACAGGTTTGGGATCTTTTAAATGAAGTAGAATTTATTCAGGATGTCCACAACCTTTCATGTGATTATCACAAGTGGCTGCTCTCTAAGGAACCCTCATTTTGTGATTGTGAAGAACTGACACCAAACCTGACACACAAATGTTTAAAATCACTGAAATATTATCTGCCTTCAAACCCTCTAACAGCTGTTGGAGATATCTGTGAAGAGCATGTAACATGAAATAACAACAAACTTCTGAGCTAAAACTGAAAAGTAGAAAATAATCTTTTAACAAAGATGAAGTGCTTCTGTGAAAAGCACCATCAGCTACATGACCTGCTCCGCTCTGTGTCAAGTGACCTCCTGACCTCCGCTGTTTGTCTGAACTCACCACGTATTTTGAGGAGCCGTCCTGCACCACGCTGGCGTCGGTGACCTCAAACATCAAGCTGTCCGTCAGCCGCCTACCAGAGGGGATGGGACTTTCTCCTCTGAGTGCACGCAGGTTCCTCCAGCTCTCCTGAAGCTGTCGCGTCAGCAGGGAGGAGGGGGGGGGGCCCGCCGAGGACACGGCGACAGGACTGGCGTCTACAAGACAGGTGAACAGACGAGTCAGCAAATTAACCCTCATTCCATTTAGTGCTTTTTAAAATACATATACTTCAGAAGCATCTTTTCCTTAAAAGTCAGAGTAGGATTCAATAAGAGGAATCATAAAAAATCCAATTGTTAGAACTGAGCAGATTATTTTCAATTATAGACAGATGAAAATATTGCATGAGCAGAATCCCCCTCACCCGTGCTGCTGAACCCCTCCTCCATCGACTCTCCCAGGAAGTCAGAGTCACTGTCCAGCTCCGACCCCTCGCCCTCTCCGCCGCCGCCATCCTCCACTTCCCCTCCTCCTCCTCCTCCGCTGTCAAAGCATAGCGTCCCCCCGAGCCGATCGGTCACGCACTCCTCCTCCTCCGCCAGTTCCGCCTCCAACTGGTCCTCAACAAACTCCTCCACTTCCTGCGTGCCTCCTGCTTCCTGCTCGGGACCTGCCCCATGACCATCTTTGAACAGCGACCGTTTCAGGCGATCCAGCAGCCGGGATGCCATGACGCTCCCTGGCCAGAGCAGGGTGTCGGCAGCGGCTGGAAAAGCATCACGCAAAAAGAGACACATTGTTTATACAAACTTATTTTTTTGGTAAATCAATATTGATAAGGTTATTAATCATCTCGCAGTCGATTGGTTTAGTTTAAAACTGAAGATTCACAGCGGGATGTTGGCTCAATCACCTGACATGTCAACACAGACAGAACCACTAATCTTGAAGCCCAGCCCAGGTCGCCGGCCACATACAGAGACAGACAACCATTAACTCTCACATTCACACCTACGGTCAATTTAGAGTCTCCAATTAACCTAACCCCATTCTGCATGTCTTTGGACTGTGGGAGGAGGCCGGAGAACCCGGAGAGAACCCAAGCACACATGGGGAGAACATGCAAACTCCACACAGAAAGGCCCTGGTTGGTTTGAACCGGGATTCAAACCAAGAACCTTCTTTCTGTGTGGCGAAAGTGCTAACCACTACACCACCGTGCAGCACCGACCTAAAACTAACATGTTGAAATGATATCTTTCGGAAAGCTTCAGCGGGATGATTTCAACAAATAAATTAGAAACTGTTCTGGTAATTTCATTGATTTTCAAGCAACAATCCTAACATTGCTTCTCAAATATAAATATTTATAATACTTAATATCTTCATGTAGAAAACAAGCAGTTTCTCTATGTCAGTCTTTGTACTGGGAAATTGTAATGAGCACTTTTTTCCACTATGTTTTTTTATGGACTAAATTATTGAGAAAAAATCTACAATCTAACACAAAGCAACAGAATCCAGGCCAGTGGAAACCGAGTTGGTCACGTTTCAACTCCACACACTGTTCTACATCTGAAACAGTCTGAGGGCCGCAGGCTAAGCGGGCTCCGGTTACAGGGCCGATGTCCTAGCCTCCGAATGGAAATCGTGTTGCACAGACATCAATAATAGAGCAGCTTGCTAAAGTCAGCCTGCAGCCAGGAAAACCAAACGCACAGCGCAGACTTCGGCCTGCTCCGCCTCATCGAGATTGTACAGTCACAGACATCCAGTGGTTACGAAGATCAACATCTGAGACAAAACACAATCTGAACTAGTCGATGATGAACTTGTGACTTGTTCCAGCCAACTGACTGGAACAGTGGTTTTAAAAAAACTACAGAGCACTTCTTTATAAACTTCCTGAGTAACAGGTGTTTTTTATTTATTTTGAATTAGGTCAAGGTCGCACTTAACAAGGTGCCAGGACTCCTTGGACATCCTCATGTAAATATTGAGACTTTTAAATACTCTGCTCCACACAAGTGACACAATCTGCAGATACATGCCAAATTTCAATAAAATCCATGATGATGCTTTAAAAAAGAATGATGATTAGACATGGAACCACCCTCTGGTGTGTTCATGTGCTTTTGGAATGTGGAAAAAAAAAACACGGACGCTACAAAAAAGATCTATCCTGTGTCACTGATTGTATTTCACAGTGTTTAAAACCGTCATAGCTTTGATATATGAAACAGATGAACTCGCGCCATTGATCACAAGCTTCTAACATTCTCTCCTGTCCATTTTTCCATGAATAAGATCAACGACTCCAGAGTTGTGGAACCAACATTTCCAACTTTTAAGAGATGTGTTGACGTGAATTTTCCCCAGTCGGGAACTCGTTTTTCAGATTATTCCAACATCTGTTGAACGTAGCACCGGTTGCAAAAAAAATATATATATATAAAAAAGGCTCAAAAGCCGAGAATCGAACCGAGGATTAGAATAAGTGATACTTCAGATCCCGGTTCACTTCTGCATGGAGGTGATGTGGAGCGAACACGTGTTACAGGTGTAAAGTTAGACGACCAGCTGAGGTTTTCATCTTAAATCACGGAGTCGTTGACATTAAACGTCACCGACAACAACGTGTAACTTGGGGCAACTTGTGGGCAACTCTGCCCACGCTGGACGCGAACACTGTCGGCGCCCGTGAATTCTAAAGTGAAACTTCCCCACACACTCGCAGTTTATCACCGGGAGGCGGAGCGGGTCGCTGTTCCCGCGGACCCCTCGCGGAGAAGGGGCGAAGCGGCTGCTGCTAGTGGCTAGAACGCGCCACCGCTTTAGCTTTAGCGCACATCGCCGCAAAGTTAGCGAACAAGCTAACAACTTTGTCGACACTCGGCGGGTCGATGGTGTTCGGCGATTTCATTCAGCTTTGGGGCGGGGTTGAGTAACTCACCCGGGGGCTTGAAGCTGACAGAGTTGCCCCCCCCCCCCCCACCACCACCCCCTTCCAGCTCCTGTCAAGTCATCTTCCGCCGCGCGGGGGTTGGAAGAGTTATGAAGCTCCGGGGACCTGAGGGCTGCTGGACCGTCCTGCTGCCGGGAGTTCCTGGGGTCCACCGCCGCCACGCACAGCTGACGGACTGTATCCTCATTCCTGACTGTGTCCCTCCGCTGCAGCCTGCAGGAGGAGGAGGGGGAGGAGGCTCCGGGTCGGACCCACGCGCCATATACGGCGGTGCACCGCTGCACCTAGAACAGAAGAGGGCGACACGTGTCCGGACATGACCGAGCCGGGCACTGGCCCCGGGCTCCAGCACAAGCAGGTTAATTAAAGGGATAGTTCAGTGATTTTTGAAGTGGGCTTGTATGAGTTACGCATGCGTAGTTAATGTCACTTTATGGAGATGGTGATCAGCAACAGTGGGACTGAGGATTACGCTGCTTCCACTTCTCCGCCAAACTCCGCTAAATGACATCACTGATCACCATCTCCACAAGGTGACATATTAACTATGCATAAGTAACTCATACAACCCCACTTCAAAATCACTGAACTATCCCATTGATGTAAGTGTGCACCCAGGAGAGTGTTGTTTGTTTGCAATGGAAAAAAGTGCACACGACCCCTGCAGCAATCACACATATTTTTTTCTTCTTCTGTTAATTGCAATATAAAGTGATTTTTTTAAATGCAGAACTTTTAAAATTATCGTTTTGCTTAACTGTGATGATTAAAATAAGCATGGTGGCATTTTTGTGATTAAACTAAATACAACTCTTATGCACTATCATGAAAAAATTATGTCACCTGCTAATAGTGTGTGATTATGAAATCTTGTATTGTAGAACATGTTCAAACAGGAGTTTATTTGCGGTAAGAAATCATCCAGCAGAGACACCTTGTCCTGTTTTACAACTTCTACCAACAAACACAACAAAAACATGACATCACATGAAAACACACCTTACTCCCAGAATTTATTAAAAATGATTATTAATATTAGTATTAATAATAATAATAATAATAATAATAATAATAATAATAATCTAAAATGAGCGCTTGAAGCTTATTCTGCTTATTTGATAAAAGTGTATGCACGTACAAACTGTTATCCATCATGGATAACCCAGACCATCCTCTCCACCTCACACTGGGCAGACAGCGGAGCTGTCATAAGGACCCGCTACAGGAAATCTTTCCTGCCACAAGCCATAAGATTTTACAACACCTCACCTCTGTCTGACAGATAGACTCTGGACTCTGTTTAATCAAAATCAAAACATAAATCCCGGCACATTTTTCACCTTCATGTTACCATGTTCCTCTGCACACAACTGGTAAATGATTGTACTACTGCACTATTTCCACTATTAATATTCATGTAAATTCTTTATATTTATTATTCTTATTCTATAGTTTTGCAATTCGTATATTTTTTCATTTTTTGTGTATATATTGTATATATTTTGTGTGATGTGTGAAACGTGCTGCTGTCACACTGGAATTTCCCAGCTTAGGATAAATAAGATATAAGATAAATCTATCTACCTACCTACCTATCTATCTATCTATCTATCTATCTATCCATCCATCTATCCATCCATATATCTCTCCATCCGTCTATCTATCTACAACCGCAGGGGCTGCAGTGGGCGTGGCCAACCTGGGAGCACCATGAAGGTGAAGCGGAGTGGGCGGGGCGTAGATCGACGGGAGCGGGGCAGAAGTCCTCCACCCTGTGATCGCAGCGGCAGAAGCAGGAGACTAGACACTCAGCAGAGTTTGAAGATTGAGAGACAGTCGGTCAATCATCAGCTCATCTGGACAGGTAAGAAAACCAACAGGACCAGGACCAGGACCAGGAGCGGAACAGGTCCTGGTCCTGGTCACTTCATGTGGTCTGTGCTTCGAAATGTTTGAGGAAGTGGTTTGACGCCCGAGTGTGTCAGTCAGCGTGTGGCCCGGATTAAGGCGTGTATCCGTGTTTGTGTGTGTGTGACAGTGTTGGTTTGAAAACCTTCATTCCCTTTTAAACTCTCTGTCCCCCCAAGTCTCGTAACTCACTCGATCCCTCGGCGACAGTGTCACAAATTGACTCTATGGAAAGTCCTTTTTCCAAACCCTCGTTAAAACGACTGCATGTTTACCCCAGGTGAAATCTGCAATCTCAAAACGCATGTTTTCTTTTAATGAGTGGAAGTATTCAAGATGTTGTTCAAATCGGTCCGCAGTTCTTTCAATATTCACCCTTTGTATCTTTGGTAACGTCGAGAGTTTTAGAAACTTCCTTTTAAAGTGTAAATTCTCAGTTATTCCAAAGTTTCGCAGAAACTAATACTAAAATGTGTGAGGCTGAAAATAAACATCTAGAACCTGTCATGTCATGCCCCAGTGCAGCTTTAACCAATGTTTTAGATAATAGAATAAGTATAATAGAACTCCTGTGATTTGTGAAGTTTGAAGGTTAACGTCGTTGGTCAAAGATTAACTTGTTGCAATATGTGAATATGACACATTCAGGTCACCGGTGGACTTATGAAATAGTTTGAAGTGTAACACGAGCATCATTTGTCGAGCTCTTAACTTGCAGTGACCCTGCTCTTTGTGAGCATGCTGCTTCTCAATGTGATGTGTTTCCCACTAAAACAGGATGTTGTGATGGGACACGCGGTAAAAAAAAAGTGATGTTAACTTTGGGAGAAATCGCAAATTGTGAATTAGTGTGACCTTCGATATGCTCCGGGGCAGTTTGTAGCTGAGTGTGAAGCAGCTGGGATGAGGATGAGGATAAAGGGGCTGTAAAACGGGGGTAGACCCAGAACATTGTACATCTGGGAATCTGTGAACGCCTTGAGATTCCCCCAGAAGGAGCTGGACAATGTTGCTGCCGGGGAGATGTTGTTGAGTCTTACATTACAAAACTGTAGAAATCTATATGTGTTAATCAAGGTAACCGTGCGTTTCATTTGGTCGACGGTCAGTGGCATCCAGGCCTTTCACAATAACAACTGGATGTTGGACGATATATTGTCGCAGAAAATATTGCCATAAATGATATTATAAACTTAAGAAAAATATTTGGGTACTGGATCACGTGAGCTTGCAGTTCCTGTAGGCGGCTTACTGGTTGTTTTGCACGTGCGAGTCACTGCACATCCCTGCCTGGAACTCAGGGGAAGAGAAAATATATATATCACGATGCATCATGTTCTTTTATGACTCATTTTTGCTCTTAAAGTGAAATAAAAATTACAAATAAGTTAGTCAATAGTTAAGCACAATTTAATCATAAGGTGTAGAGAAACATCTTGCTCGTGGGGGATCGGAGGGGACACCCGACCTCCCACACGGAGCAGATGAGAGGACAGAAGCAGCGCGACTGGCTGGAATGTTGTTTACATTCATTCTCATGTCAACAAACCCGCGTGTAAACAAAATGGCTGTTACAGAGGTCAATGACAATGACCGAGTTCATGTATTGTACGATAATTTGATCATGTAATTATTGTGACGGGACAGAAGATTCAAAATTGACTTTTTAATCCAGTATGAAGTCACATTTTTTGCGACACACTATTTCTTTTAGATCTTGGTGGTTTTAACCCGGATGAAGGATTTAAGTCGTCAGGTATCTGGATCTGAATTCATCAGAGGAAAAAGCTCGTCCGCTACGCTCGTCTACTGCCAAACAGCTCGCTACTCCCTCACTGTGTGGGGTGGGCCCGCCGCCACCGCTCAACTAAATGCACTTATTGTAAGTCGCTTTGGACAAAAGCATCAGCTAAATGAATGTAATGCAATTAGAAGCTGACTGCGATTAAGACGACAACTCCCATTGTCCCACGCTGCTGCATCACATCACCAAACTGTCTTTTCTTATTGTTTTGTTTGAGACGCCCCGTCTAACAGAAAAAAAGGCTCCAGGGTTTAAACCATCAGCTCTTTGGTCACAACTAAAGGCTGCATCTAACTTTGATTTTGTTATTTACTAACCAACCAGTTATTTTCTGGATTAATCATTGTCATAAAGAACATGATAACATACTGAAAATGATAATGGAGAAAGTCTGTCATGTTTGTCATTTGTTTTTGAAAACGACTAAAACTATTCATCGATTATCAAACTGTTAAGCCACAATGGCTGTTTTTTCTTCTTTCTTTTCAATAACAGGACACTGTTTTAAAGGCTGTTTGAATAGTCAGGAATGTAATTCCTAGAAGTTAACTGAGGTGTAACGACAGGTGACAAGACCAGCTTGGTAAAATTATATCTCCTGTGTTACCACAACACCGATCTTCAAAAATCAAATGCGGCTCAAAGAAACACTGCCACAAGCTACGGCCTTGAAAACGAGTCGCATCAGTCCCTCTGAACAAACAGCCTCTAACAGATGTGATTTCAAGGTTCTGGCAAAGACTGGCCGTCATATTCTGTTGTGGTTTAGCTGTGTCGTGTGCAGAAGTCAGACTGTTGTGTGGAGGGAGTGTTGAAGATTTGAAGAGAGAGGTCGCCCAACCGGTCCCACGTCTGCCTCCGGGCCTGGGAGGGGCCGAAAGAGACCGACACACATACTGTATCTGAATCACTGCTGGACTGGCAACCACCTGTCTGTGCGGCAACTAACCACCTGACCACCACGTGAATCATTTACAGTCTATGTCGGTGTCAGCCCAGTAGAAGCTTCCTCTTTTGGCTCTTCACCTGTCGGCATGTTACTGCACATGACTGCAGTGTGCATGTCACACCGCCTGCACGGCTGCAGCGCTCTGGTCTGTTGTTTGTGGTTAGTTTAAAAAATGACCCCAAAAAAGCTCTAATTCTGAGAAAAGATGCACAGGGAGTCACAGCCCAGTGGGGGCTTTAACCCTCAGGTTTAAGATTTTTCTCCACTTTTACATTATTTCATTGATTCCCCTTTAGCGATACTTGAATATAACATGATGCCAAAGTGATTCATGTCAAAGTTTCCAGTACAATCTCAGCTTTATGTCTACTGAGGCTCCTTTTGTCCTAGAGCAAAGTGTTAAGAGATAAGTTGGCCTAAATGCTGAAAGGTTGAAGTCAGATTTTTTCTTTAATTCTTCAAATCTCCTGTAAAAACAAACCTTGTTTGCACGATTTTTTGGTGCTTGAAATGGATTCACCAAAGTCGTAGGCTGCTGAATAGTTGAATATATGAATTAGATGGTAGATGAATGTTGTGACCTTGTTTTGGGAGTTTCTGTCTCTACTTTCACCGTATGTTGGAGGAACTGAGTTAAAAATGGGACTCAAAAAAATGAAAACGCATCTTCACCAAACATTCTCCAACCAGCTTGACTTCATCAGGTTTGTGTCTGTGGTTGCTTGTGGTTTCGTAGTCCATCAGTCATGAGACCACCGGAACACACAAGTATAGAAAAACATGACCAGTATAAATGTCAAGGATGCAGACGCATTTTTTTAAACACCGCTCCGTGATTCCCTTAAACAGCTGTGGAGGAAATGGTGCATTTGTTGGGGACTATTTTCAGCAGCGGACCAATCCACCTTTGGTGCTCTAGTGAGTGCTTGTGGCAGCAGGACGGGGTGTGTGTGTGAGAGTCAAAATAAAATGGTGTGTGTTCAAAAAGAGGAATTAGACTCATCGGGCTGTGGTATTCACACACTGGTCTTGTTAGCAGGAGCCTTTCAGTCACATCGGACTTTTTTCGGCACTCTGCTGTGCTTGTGTGTCGTCCTCATGTGGACATGTTGAGGTTTCAGTCCATGTTAGCAGTTCTCAGACGGCGGACGTGGATTTGTGGGTCATAGTTAACAGGTTCTCAGTCTCTGCTGCTCACCGCTCTGCGAGCAGGTCTGAACACACTCACCCTCCGCCGTCAGACCTGTCCGACCACTCCACCTGTGGCACATCAGTCAGCTATCTCTCCTCCAAAATTGCAGGAATCGCTACTGTAAGTGATAGTTAATGTTCAGCAACAGTCACAGAACAAGACTAATAAAGTTAATATTTAAAATCGGGCAGCAGATTTCCTGCCGTGAGACTCGGTCACGTCTTTCCTTCCCTGCATGCTGTGTTTGACTTCCTTCCTCTGTCGGCTGGAGTCGTGTTGCTCCTGTGGCGTTTCTTGAAAGGATCTCTCTCTGTGTCTGAACCTGAAGAAGAGATTCAATCAGTCCGTTCTTTCCGGTTACTTCTCCACCTCGCTGCCTGTTCCCGTTTGTGTCGCTGAGCAACAACCCAAAGATTTGTCATGTGTTGGTTTTATTTCACAATGTGGTCCGTCCATCTGAGGGATAAAAAAAAGCAGGATTTTCATGACTGAGTGGAGATATAGTCCTAAAGCTTTCAGCCCTTGACCACCAAAATAAAGGTGCCAGAGTCTTGCGAATGTAATCCTATTGCACAAGCTTTTGTCAATTAGTTGCTATTTATTTATTTTTTAACCTTTGATTCAAACTCGGCGTGAAGCTTTTTTCGGCGTTTGGAATCAGAATCCCTACGTTATTTTGTTCTTTTAATGACACTGTGTGTCTTTTGTCCTCTCCACAGTTCAATAATGAGTTGGCACTCATCTCATCTCCCCATCCTCGTCCTCGTCTCTTTCCTCACCCTCTTGGTCGGGAGAGAAACGGTGTCAGGATTCAGGATCTGCTCCTACAACGTGCACAAGTTCGACTTCCAGAAAGCTTTAAAATACAGACTGGTACACACTTTGACACGGGTAGGACGCACACACACACACACACACACACACACACACACACACACACACACTCTCGCACACACACAGACACACTCGCACAGTCACACACACTCTCGCACAGTCACAGTAGTGTATTTTCTGTTTCTATGATGAAGTTGTACAGGAACTGTGAGGGATGATCTACATCAGCTGCAAATATCAGATCTCATGGAGCTGGATTTGGTAACGTGTTACAATACAGTCCACGATTAGCTTGGTAACTACATTCAATTTATTGGTTACTCTTAAAAATATGACCAGCTCCAACTGATACCTAGAACTTGGATAAAGTGTTACTCTGGTTTTCATCTAAAACAAACAAAAGCAATGGCTGCGTGGAAGGGAAATAAAATCAAATCTGAGGACAAACATTTTTGTTGTGAATGTGCTAAGAACCAGTGATCAAGTGCTCTAAGTCTGTCTTCCTTTCTTTCTGTCTGCGTGTGTACAGATTGTGTATCGCTGTGATATCTGCCTCCTGCAGAACGTGGTAGATCCTGACAGACGAGCCATCAACTCCCTGCTGTCGTCCCTCAACAGGTAAAGTGAGAACTTGTGAAGCTGGTCACTCACACTAACCTCTGCTCCTCGCAGCAGTTCAGTGGTGAGTCCGTGGGAAGGATATCGTTGTTAATAACTGTTTGTATAAAGTTTATATGAAGTCGCATTGAATTATTATGCATTAATGAAACAATTTTAAAGGGTCAATTATTCGACAATTATTTTATTTATTATTAAAAAACTTGTCATTTACAATTAATGTCAAAACTAAGGCCTTGGCAACAAGGGTTCATAGCTGATAGTTTATAAGTAATTTTTTTGAATTTTGTATTATTCTTCATCAATACCTAGTCAATAGTTCTGGTTATTAAAGAGAAAACAAAAACTCTCACACTGCTTTTACATATTTCTGCCCAAATTTGCATTTTTCTATCAGTATGTTTGCTGGATGTTATTGATTTATACAATTTTGATGAGCCCAAAAAATGGTGAATCATTTATATCACGCTTTTCTAGAAACAACCACTCAAAGAGGTTTACACTCAACCACATTAACCCATTCATTCACATTCATACAGTGGTCAGTGGTTTGTGTGTCCCATGGACTAAAAGCCAGATGTTAGTCCACCGACCTTCAAATTAGTGCACTTCCTGTTCTACTTTCTGAGCTAACGCTGCCTCTTTTTAAGTCTTGGATCTCTTTAAACCAATGATAAATCAGCGTTCATCGCAGGGCTCCATCATATCTTAAGTGAACATTTTTCATACCTGTCAGTATTTATCAGACTAACCAGTGTTTTTTAAGAGAATGGGTGAACGTACAAAATGTTTTTGTGGTGTCCCATGTTTTTTCTTCTTTCTTCACAATTTTGATGTTGACATAACTTCACCCTCGAAACAGAAGGATTTATAAATGAACAGACACAGTAACACTTAACACCGCTGTAACCAGATCTTGTGTACATTAATACGATATGGTGATCATTGTGTCTGTCTGCCTCCAACAGGGAATCTGCCAGGTACAGTGGATTCTATGTAGAACATTATCTAATCATTATTAATCATCCCAATCACTTTTATTTACCCGCTTTACTAATCCTGATACCTAACAGGTAACACTTTAATTTGGGTAGCTAGTCTTCTACTGACCAAAGCATCTCACACTGACATAAGCACCCAATGAGAGACGAAGGATCCGCGTTACAAATCAATAACAGAGATACTGAATATGACTAGCCTAGCTTAGCACAAAAAAAGGGAAACTGTTATTCCAGCTCTACATTGTATCTGATTTACATGAAAGTTTTTTTCTTGAACAGGTGTAGAAGTAGAAATGTAAAAAGGAGACATATTGGTTTTAGCAGAAGTGAGTGGTGATGAACAACCTGTAGGCACCGCTCCATTCTACCTGTACTGTCAGCTAAACCTTGGACCATGTTTTTTTTTTCGCAGTTTTTCTGCCAGTCTTTGTGCTAAACAAGGCAGAATAAGCTGCCGTCGGTCTCGAGGCTGAAACTAGAGGATCGTCTTTTGGAACTGGCCTTGTTGAGAGTCAGCTGTGCAGATGCACCAAAATAAAGTGTTACACCCTATTATACCCGAGGGTATTTGTTTGGTCTTAATAATAACGCATTATTAAGACTGAATGAGCATGACATTTCACTAACGCACATTTCCGTTAATGCATTTGGCAAAAATGTTATAGGCCTACTGTAAAATCTGTGTGGTCCGATGTTGTTCATCGGTTCAGCAGAACATCGTTGCACCCATGCCAAACAAACATTTTTTTTTTTCACATCATATAATGGCAGTGACCATTAGTTAGCAACCGCGAGGAGAAGCTTGGACTCTCAAGCTCATCTTTCGCTCAAAGATCGGCAATGTTACATTTCACTAAAGTTGATCACTAATTATTTTGTCCAGCAGAGCTGAGCTGCTGTTTGCTGCGATCCATCATTTATTTTTTAGTGTGAAATGTTGTTTTAAATGCTGCTGTGATTTAACCTTTACACTTGCAACAGTGGATTAAGACTATTCAATATATATACATATGGTAGTATACCAAGTACTAAGCCCTGTGGGACACCAAATCCACCCCGCAAACGTTGAATTGTTGTGATCAACACACTGGTCAGTCTGGAATCTGATGCAGTATTTTTTTCCAAGTAAAATCTAGCAAAATAGATCAGAAATAAACGGCGATTAATGTTCAATACCTTGATGAATGCAGTTTGAATAGTGTTAACCTGGACTTAAATGGATCAGAAAGATTATTACTGAACAGACAGGTTAAGAGCTGATCAAAAACACTTAAGTTAAGAAATGGTTAGGAGATTAAAGGTGACCTATAATTAATAGAGGTTCGTGGATAAAGTCTGACTTTTGAGAAGAGGTGTGATATAAAGGTTTTATGCTGTTTATCGATAATAACTGATTTTATCTTCCTGGGCTACTCTTATGTACTTTTACTGGAGTACAGTTTTTAATGCAAGTAATCCCCTAATCAGATAAATATTACTGATAGGCCTCCACCTTTTACATTGCCAAATTTAACCTCAATGAAATTACTTGAAAAAGGTTTTCCTTTGCCCAGCAGGCAGCAGCTTTTCTCTGGTGATGTCTCAAATTGTCGCTGGATAATTAAATTACATTCTGTGGTGGTTGCTGTCCGGTCTGCTCATAATTAGTTATAGTCTTGTGCAGCGCTGCTCTTGCATACAAATGCATGTCTGTTATTGGTCTCACTGGGAATATTCTCCACTTTACATGGGAAGAAAACATGATACCTTGAATATTATTTGTGAATTGTCTGATTTGTGCATGTGTTGATCTGTGGGAATCTTTCTGTAAAACCGATCCTTTTCAGGGGCTATATTGGGAGAATACTGTGGGCTGGTATAGTGGTGGAAGACCAAAAAATTCATATTTTAGTAAAAGTACATAAGTTTTATCAGTGTAATGTACTTAATTTATGAAGAGCCTGACATATATGGATTTTGGGGGCTGATACAGATAGAGGGACGTAAAAATTTCCGTATATTAAAAAGAATAATAAATTGGCAATGATTCAAAGATGTCATAATCAAACACATGTGACAGAGACATGTAATTGAGCCTTGATATTGTACAGTTTAACCATAAAGTTTATTAAAATAAAACACAAATACAACCAAATAAATAGAACCTGACTTGAGGAAATCAATTGTTTTTTAATACATAAAAACACAAATGCACATCTTTTCACCCTTTTTTTTTATCCTGTAAAATGAGTATTCATATCTGAAAACATAAATGTTGATACTGTCTGTGAAAGGCTTGAATCAGCCAATTTTTATCGGCCAACCCTAACCCTATACATTCATAGTTCACCGTTTATTTCTTGAGTATAAAAAAATTAATATATATATATACTGTAAATGAATGCCTTGATTCAGGAAATTTCTTCCACTGGTGGCGTGAATATTTGCGAGGACAGCTCATCACTTTTTTCAAACCCCACATTCTGATTAAAAATGAATAAAGTGGGAGTGAAAAACACACTTATTACCGCTTGTAAACCTTTGCTGAGTTGAGCATAAACAAGGATCTTAAGCCAAAGTTCTCCACTGACGCTGTTCAGATCAGACTCTAGTTTCATCCAGATAGTGAATGTGTTGAATTGTGAGTGTGAACGGAGAGCTCCTGAAGACCTCAGTGATAATTACATAATAATAAGTTTAAATCAATCATACTAAACTAATCAAACTTTCTCCACACTTGCACAGTGTGATGTTTTGCTGCATTATCTCCTGTGTCTCTGCTGTATTTTTAGTAACATTTTTCTCTTTGTGTGTTGAGGTATGATGGCTACAATTACAAGTCAGTGTCCAGTAAAGGTCTGGGAAATTCTCCGGATGATATGCAGCAGTATGTTTTCATCTACAGGTGAGTCACGGCGTGGGTGATCCATCATGGTGACCAGACAGTCAAGGAATAGACGTTTAATAATACAGCACACAATGGTTTCTGCTTCCCATCCATTCTTACATGTAGACAAGGTGATAGACACCGTTTAAAACAACCGGACTTAAACAAAGTGCAGCTCACATTTTAGTTAAATGAACAACACGAGCATCATGTGAAGCTTCTGCCTGTTGCTTCTGCTTTCACTCACGTTTCTCCCACATCGACTTCACGGGAGGAAGTGGAGACACGTGGTCCATTTTTTATATACAGTCTTTAACCCGGATCGTCTTCAGTTCAGACTGTGACATATAACCTGTTAAATATTCACCATGTTGACCCGTCTTTCTTTTGAACCTCTCGTCTTGTCCAAACAGGACACAGACGGTGAATGTGACGGACCGTTATCAGTACGAGAGCAAACCGCGAACCTTCGTCAGAGAACCGTTTGCCGTTCAGTTCCAAAGCGAGAATACCGGTCAGTGGACACAAAACACGTCGCTGTTCTCAAAGAATTTATCTTTACATCTAAACCAGCTCATTGACCAGCAGTTACAGAAACACAGAGTGTCATGACATCTGATATAAAGTGATTCATCTCTACCAAATTCCTCCCCTTATTCTTCCTCCCTCATGTTCTTGTTTACCTTCCTTTTTTCTTCCCTCCTTCCTGTCCTGCAGCAATCAAGAAGTTTGCCTTGGTTGCTCTCCATACGGAGCCCACACAGGCCGTCCAGGAGATTGACCAGCTGTATGACGTCTTTGAGAAAGTCAGCAAGAAGTGGAACAACGCGGTGAGGATACGGGATTCCACTGAGTAGCTGTGGAAAACAAATTACAAATTTCCTTGCAGGAAAGTTTCGGACTGTGTGTGTGTGTGTGTGTGTGTGTGTGTGTGTGTGTGTGTGTGTGTGTGTGTGTGTGTGTGTGTGTGTGTGTGTGTGTGTGTGTGTGTGTGTGTGTGTGTGTGTGTGTGTGTGTGTGTGTGTGTGTGTGTGTGTGTGTGTGTGTGTGTGTGTGTGTGTGTGTGTGTGTGTGTGTGTGTGTGTGTGCAGAATGTGATGTTCCTGGGAGATTTCCACGCCGGCTGCGGCTACATGACCCGAAGCGACAAGAAAAATATCAGACTGTTCACCAACTCAAAGTTCTCCTGGCTGATCGGAGACAAAGTGGACACCACCGTCAATACAGGAACCAACTGTCCTTTTGAAAGGTGTGTGTGTGTGCATGTGTTTGTGTAAAGTAAGAAACATTTAGAAGAAAAAGAAAATGTTTCTGGAAGTTGTAGCTTAATAATTTGAGCAGGTGTCAGGTTTAATCTGTGTGTGTGTGTGTGTGTGTGTGTGTGTGTGTGTGTGTGTGTGTGTGTGTGTGTGTGTGTGTGTGTGTGTGTGTGTGTGTGTGTGTGTGTGTGTGTGTGTGTGTGTGTGTGTGTGTGTGTGTGTGTGTGTGTGTGTGTGTGTGTGTGTGTGTGTGTTTTTTCTTCTCTGTCAGGATCGTGGTGCATGGGAAAGCTTTCCTGAAGGAGATTACTCCTTTCTCCGCGAAGGTCTACAACTTTGGCAAGGAGCTCAAACTGAGCAGGACAAAGGTACGTTTGTCTTTCGGATTTCTTACACAAAGGATTCTTTTTATTTCATTATTTTCAAACGATAGGTTTGTATATTGTAGGGGTGAAAACAATACCCGGTCTCCAGCTATGCTTGTGCGCAGGGTTCATTTGGACGACATTGTGGCTCCCAAAAGTAGAGCCAAATCCCCTGGATCGCCCCCTGGTGGCAGGCTACAGTACAGGTCATGAGCCTTCGTGTTGGAACATTGACCAAACTAAAAAATCAGAGTACACGTCATATAAATTCCAAAGATGGTTTCTGTCATTGTAGGTAGATCTTATCAAACTGATGCTTGTTCAGGTTTTAATGTTTCTGATGAATTGGGTTTTAATTAGTTATTTGATGATAAAAAAAAATGTGAGGGACTTACAGCAGTTCCACTGCAATCACTACTATATATTTCACTACTGTATATTTTAGCTTCAGTTTTGTAGAAAGGGAGGAAGTGGTGATGCGTCGTCCATCTTTGTATAGTCATTGATAGTCTTTATTTTTAGTTTATGATCTGATTCTTTTACGGTCGTGGAGGCTTGCCCTCATACTTTGTCTTCTTTCATTTTACACTGCAAACTGTTTGACTCTGTTGCTTCTCTCCACCAGGTGATGGAGGTGAGCGAAAACTACCCTGTGGAGGTGATGCTAAAGAGCCCCGCCCTTCTCCTTCAGGCCACGCCCATCACAATCCTCCTCATCTTCTCCGCGGTCGTCCACTGCCTCCTGTGATCGTCTGCTCTGAAGCGAGAATCACCGGGGTTCATATGGCTAAAGTAACTCTGACTGAGATGAAAACCAGCCACACGAACAGGAAACATATGATCTGTTTTCATACGATGACTGTTTAATCATCTCATTATCTGGTTGAGATAAATTGTGTTTTTGGGGCGTTGGTATTTATTTTACAATCCCAGTTTTTTTACCTCGATCTCTCCGGATTTTATTATCACACATAATGAACACTTATCATAGCACTGACTGTTGCATGCCCATTCAACACACTCTCTGCTCCTCTGTCACTTCTGCGTAATAGGAAAAAACTATATTTTTTTCATGCTCTTGTCAATTTTGAGATTTTTCTTCCATGTCGACTGTGAGTCAGTAAAGTGGACCTTAATATGATTTGTCCATTTGCTGTTTACAACGTTGCTCGACACCCGGGTTGGAATAAAACTCAGAATTCTCCTTTTAACTTCTGTGACGGAAAAACAGTTGATGAATCATTTTTAATCATTGAGGGAGATCAGAGTCAAGCAGTTGTTTTGGGCTGCGGTTGAATAGTTAACTTTGCTTAGGAAGGTTCTTAACTGACTGATGTGACCTGGCATAACCTGGTTGAAGCTTCTTTCCTTCAACAGCTCTAATAATGACTGCTACTCACCTTCCTAAGAAAAAAAACTCTTCAATCGCAGCCCTGATGTAATTTCTCAATCATCATCTTGTGCGTCTGTCGGTCGTCTGTTCGACTCTGTACAGAAACTGATGTAAATATTTGGAAAATTAATTTTTATCGTTATTATTATATTCAGTAACGGTTTTTATGTTAAAGTTATTGCATGTGGCCTGTATTTTTTGTTTTTTTTACAAAAATAAAAGCTTTTAAAATCAAAGAAACCAAATACGCACAAAAACAGAAAGTACTATGAGTAAAAGAGACAAAGGTTTAAAATCCAGTTGTGAAATGAATTAAGAGTGTTTGAAATAAGCAAAAATATCACACGATTAAAAATATCACGTTTAAAAACCAAACGTGCCTCAAAACATGTTTCATTCAAAAAACTTACTATTCAAGGTGAATTAAACTGAAACTATCGATGAAAGATTATTGAATTATATTTTGAATTAAGGAACTTTTGTACTTGGGGCGGGACTTTTAATTATAATGGAGTATTTCTACTCCGTAATTCAATTTTTTTCTAATCTTCCCGTCCTCACGGTGGCGCTACTGCAGCTCTGCAGGTGGACAGAAACCCGTCAGCGAGGAAGAGGCGCCACTTCCTCGCAGCAGAGATCGTCTATTATTACGAAGATGGGTCACGACTTGCATCCGTGTTTCCTGATTCCTTGCTACTTTACAGACAATAAATCATCTGCTTTTACTCTTGATAAATAAGTTGGCTGATTACTAGCTTAGTTTTCACCATCTTAAGTTACTGCGTAAAATGAATAACAAGTGAAAATGAAATGTGAAGAGATATGTGCTATGGTACGGAAGAGTAATGGTAAAAAATTATAAATTCATCTGCACAAGGCATTTTGTAGAGGGAGTCATATATGCTAACGTTAGCAGTTTAATATAATCTTAAAAGTTAAACTTTAATCTTGATATTTTCCGTGATTTAACTCGACCTTACTCAGTATATATATATTTAAGGTGTTTATATTGTGTATAGATATGTATACTAGCAATATTGATAATGCGTATAGAGAGAACATTATTCCACTTTTGCATATAATTTTTTTTTGTAAATACATGGGTGAGTTTGCACATTATATTTATACAACAAACACATTTTTGCTTTTATTCAGAATAAATCAAATCTATCATTTGTACAAAACAAACATTTCTGGTACATATTAGATGTTTAATATCAACAGGAAATTCGACAAGGCCTAAAACTATTTTAACAATCAGTGAAGCCATCTTTTTTGTGTGCAATGGCTTAAGGTTCTTTCATGTAAGTTTACTGCTTTTCCTGGTAGCACATTAAAAATACATCTTTGGGACATTTTAGGACGGTTGGTTGGACAAAAGAAGACATTTAGTGACATGATTCACTATCTTCGGATGTTTTGTTAACAAAACGATTAAAATAATATACGTTTATATCAAACAATTATGAAAATATTTTGTTTCCACTCCTGTTTCCATGTGAAAAACTGATGTTCAATCAAAAATACATCCATATACATAATGCTGTATTCTAAACATTACGTTCATACAGTTATGGGGACTGTATGAATGGAAACAATAGAGGTAGTTTTACATTAAAGGTTTTAATTTAATGAATGGTGTATGATATAATATAACGTCTGCGGTCCTCGAAAACAGCAGCAGAGTGAACCCTCTTCTCTTCCGCCCCATCTCTGCTCACTGTTTTAGGAAACGTGGCCTTAAGCAGACTCCAACTGCAGCGGCGGTTGTGTGGATGAATGAGAAACACGCAGCTTCCAGCCGCCACCTCCTTCCGTCTCTACGTCTCCTCCGCAGCCCCAGCTCTGCGCCTGAAGTCCGTCTCTAAAAAGAACCATGTCTGAGGCAGAACCAGTCCCGGCCTCGGCCCCGGAGGCCGCCGCCGCCGCTGTCCTGGAAGCCCTGAACGCCACGGACTCCAACGGCACCGAGGCGCTCAACGTTACGGCCAAATTCGTGGCCACCGCGGAAGGCACGGCGCTCGCATATGGCAGCCTGGTGTTCATGGCGCTCCTGCCCATCTTCTTCGGGGCCCTGCGCTCCGTCACCTGCTCCAAATCGAAGGTAACCTACGGCGGTGCCCCCCCCCCCCCAATGGACCTCGGTGTTGAGGTTTCACCTCAGCCCAGCTGCCGTTACCTTCCGCCGGCTAGCGAGCTCGGCTAACGGCTAGCTAACGATTTGCCCGGTGAATCTGTACGAGTCAGAAATGTCTTTATAACACTGACACACACACACACACACACACACACTGTCGTTAAATATTCCCTCTTAGTTGTTAAATATATTAACAAACGTACATAAATACTGATCAGTATTCAGTTCAGATATGAACCAGACGGGTCGTCAGGGCTGTTTCCATTATTTGAAGTTGCTAATTAGCTTTGACAAGTCTCCACCTGTTGCGCACCTTTTGGCCTGTGGTGCGTTCACGGTCGCGCTCTGTGTTGATTTGTCGCGCTCACACTTGTTGGTTGTGGTTTTGTCCGGCGACGGTCACTTGAGCTGTTTGTTTACACTCGTGATCCCGCTGTTTACCTGCCGACGAGACTCTCACCTGCCGGAGGTGATAACCGGAGGTGACGTGGTGCCGAGCACGCGAGCGTCAGGTGTGTTGGCGTGTACGTGAGCGCGAGAGAGCGACACGTGTACGAGATCCATTTATTTGCACTCCTGTCCTCCTGTTTTTTTTTTTTTTGGTGGTGGGGTTTGCAGACATGCGCAGCTGTTCACTTTAGGTAACGGTGGAAAAAAGAGAAGAACAAAAAAACCCTCCCACATCCTCTGCAGCAGCAGCAGCAGCAGCAGCAGCTCAGTGAGGTGAAGGGGACAAACTGTTCAGATCAGACTGGGACGGGAGAAAAAAGTGATCTGAGGCTTTGGTGAAGTGTATGTTCATCACCCACATGGGTGACGTCATGTGGGCGATGAACAGGGTACTCTGTGACGTCATCTCCTGAACTCTGCTGCATGTCTTCCTTTCTCTCTCTCTCTCTCTCTCTCTCTCTCTCTCTCTCTCCTCCATCAGCCATCTTACTTTATAATAAGGTAAAATATCCATAGGAACCATGAACCTTTAAACAGTTTGTCCTTGAAGTTCCGCATTGATGATGTGGGGTATTTTGCGGGTCCTGCTCCCAGTCGTCCTCTTTGCTGCCGATCTGATCCTCCCTTTCTCTCCCTGTCTGTCTGTGCACATCTGTCTGTCCACCCATTCTCTCTCTGTCGGTCTGTCCATAGGAGCTCGGAGAAAATGATTGCCATTCTGGGTTCAGAGTGAGTATGAGAGCGTCCGAGAGCACCACATGCTGCACGCAGTTTGTTTACAGCACTGACACGGCGGTGAATGTGTTAACACCGGGGCTTTGGTCATGGAGATGAGTGAGGAGGTGTTCGTCCAGTGCTTTGCTCAAGGACACGCTGTCAGGGCACATGACAATTTTTACCTTTTTCCTGAAGATCTGCAGCCTGAAGGCATGGTCGACTTTTAGATGAATTTTGTTCATGCAATAGTTCAGCTGAAACAGAAACGCATAACGTTTACAGGGTTTCTGCAGGTCCGGAAGAAGTCTTCAAAATCCAATCATCTTAATTTAAGGCTTTACACTGTTTCAAATACAATTTTGACGGGGGTTTTAAAGAAAACTTATGAGAGTTCAGAAATTGCAGACCCGTTTTAAAAAGTCAAACAGTAAACACCGGCCATCATCTCATAATATTCTGTGTTCACATCGGGAGCGTCACCAACGTCCGGCCCCAGTTCGACCGACTATTCACCAACAACGTTCACTCCTGCGGCTCTGGCGAGCAACCTCCACTCAGCACGTAGATTCACACCAACATTAAAAGTGGAGACACTCTGGACTTTACACCCAGTAACTAAACATCAGTCAATAAAAACGAGGAGGGAAAAGTTGGCTGAACTTAAAAACACTGAGGAGGAGAGTGTAACCCAAGTCTCACAATAATGCTGCGTTGTTCCAGTGTGTATCCACACACACACACACACACGCACACACGCACGCGACTGCACTTCGTTCTGTGTAATCATGTTCAGTTGAATGTTCATGTTTAATGTGTGACCCCCATTTTCCTCCATATCCTTCACACTGTTTCACCAGTAGACGGGAGATGGATCTTACACCAGATTAATAATGGAAACCTGCAGAAACCCTGATGTAACTAAACTGTAGACAACAGCTCAACTCACCAAGTAGATATAATTTCATTTAAAAGTACTGTAATTGTTGAATTATTTCAACTACCTGAGAAACAGACTCTTATGTAAGTCAACTGCTTTATCACTCACCTTTATGTGCAGCCACAGGGATCCTCTTCCTCCTCTTTCTCCTCTTCCTCCTTCTCTTTCCCATCATGTTGCCTCCTCTCCCTTTCTTTTCCATCCTTAACTCCTTTCCTCTCCCTCTCTGTCCTGTCCCACTTTCTCTCTCGTGGGAGTAGATGGGGGAGAATATAGAAGGAGGTGACTCTCTGGCTTCTCTCTCAGGGACGTGTGTCAATCTGCTGCAGTCACTTCATGTCTGTCGGTGGTAACAGCAGCAGTTCAGATTTGGGTGTAGTGTCAGTGGGTAGGTTGGCGTCGTCTTTATATCCCTGAATGAATATATATATATATATATATATATATATATATATGCATATGCATGCAGCAGAGACCAATAGTTGTTGGGATCTGTGGGGTAGATTAATCCCTCCAGCTCAAGATCAGAAATGGAATTATGTTCTTTGAGCCGGGTGTGTGTGAGGTGTTTTGGTTTCGTGACAGAAACTTGATGTTTGTTGGCAGCTTGTCCAGCTTATTATTCATCAGGGCCTGTGTGTTAGCAAGGATGACTGAGGAGAGGGCGATGCTGAACACACCTCGCCACAATCAAGTCGCTGTACATTGCACACACTCATAGATAAATATACCAGATTTTGTTCATCAGGATCCAGAATTATTCTAGAGGAAATCATTGAAAATGTCAAAAAGATATCTGCATGTTAAAGAAAGTGATAAAAAAGAGCTCTTTCTTGGACCATATTCCATCCTTTCACCAAGTTTGTTAAAATTAGTTAAGTATTTTTTGCGTCATCCTGCCGACAGAGAAACATACAAACAAACCGACGGGTGAAAATATTGGTATTGAATTTTTCTTTTGTGAACATTAGAGCATGTTAACATTCTCAAGTGGTAACCCAAATTAAAAGTATGAACCTGAATATGAGCATAATGTCACATTTAAGTTTCAACTGGTGAACCTGCAGAGTCTCTGTAATAAACACAATTATTTTTTAACAACTAGTATTACAGTAAATGTTACAGATCTTCATGAAGTTCTTGACTCTTCACTAATCACATGAAGCTTAAGCTGCTGGTGGAAGTTTCATGTTCTTGTGAACTAAATTAGTTTCTGTTTCGAAAGTGTTTTTCTTATTTAAACAAACTTGAAATGTGTTTTGTGTTAACCTCTTCTGCTTTTTAAAAACTGCATTTATCTTCCTTCTCTGTTACTCTCCCAGAATGCAGCGGATATGCCAGAAACCATCACCAGTCGCGACGCGGCGAGGTTTCCCATCATCGCCAGCTGCACCCTGTTTGGACTCTACCTATTTTTCAAGGTAACTCGGGGTTTCCTCGGAATGTTACGAACTTCCACTCTTTATGTGGCGTCTGGATACCTTTCTCCGCCTCGCACACTTTTACATTTTTGGACATGTTCTTCGATGCAGGTATTTTCTCAAGAGTACATCAACCTGCTGCTGTCCGTCTACTTCTTCGCGCTGGGCGTCCTGGCTATGTCTCACACTATGAGGTGAAGAGACACACACAGTTGCACCACATGTGCGTTGTGAAATATTAAGAGTTTGAATAAAACAAGCCCTTTGGCTTGTGTTGTGTTTGTTGGCAATGATTCTTACTTTCTCCCCCGTTTGTGTCTCGCAGTCCTCTGATGTCCAGAATCTTTCCAGATTCGTTCCCAAACAAACAGTTTCAGCTGCTCTTCACTCAGGGCTCCGGAGAGTCCAAAGAAGGTGAGACGAAGTTTTTCTAGATTTCCAAATCAAGCTAAATGAAACTGTGATCCACCTGATCGTCATTATTGTCATCTTCTTAGCACAGCAGAGGTCTTCTATAACATGTTCTCATTGGGTTAAACACATGTTTTAGACCTTCTTTAAAAACAGTTAACACAAATCTCACACAAGGAGAACTTTATTGATTCAACTGCTAAATGTCTAAATTTCTGGACTGGAACTGTACAATACACTGTATTCCAACAGGGAATCTCAAGTGTTACCAAAGAGTGGACAAGCATGTGTTTAAGCAGTCGAGAAAAACTGTAAAACATCGCAGTTCCTCAAAAACCTCTCCTTTGCTCGTGACCCTCCTTGTGTTAAAGATTTATTTTCTCTTCTTTTTACCTTTAGTCGTCGCCTGGTTTATTTCCCATCTAGCAGACTGGACATCACTGATCTAGAGGAATCTCTTCCTGCTGATAGTTTCAGTCTTATTTGTCCAGATTTTGAGATAGTTTGAAGCTTTCCACTGCAGAACTGAACGTGTCACATCAAATTGGCAGAGTTTTATCATGTGATGAGAGGAGAGTCAACTGACAGGGAGGTGGATTAATGACGCTACAGTGAAAAGCAGAAAAGTCTATCTTGACAACTTCAGATTGAATTTGATGCCAAAAGGGAACCTAAAAACATGAATGAATTAAGCAATCTCTGTGTGATGAAGGTGGCAGAATCTGGAGGCAACACTACACACAAACCTTTAGAGGGAAGCTGCAGAGAGAAATCTAACAGTATAGTTGTTTATATGATATTTCAATCTGACCAAGAAAATTCAAACTCATTTCTCTCTCTGTTCCCTCTGCAGAAATAGTCAACTATGAGTTTGACACCAAGAACCTGGTGTGTCTGGTCATCAGCAGCGTGGTTGGAGTCTGGTACCTGCTTAAAAAGGTAACGTCTGAGAGGTCAAAGGTTAGAGATAGGGATGAGTGTCCCATCACAGAAGGAAAACCACTATCTGGAGAGTGACATCACAGCACTGTGTGGCCAATAACCTGTCTGTGTTTTGTGTGACGTCACAGCACTGGATAGCCAATAACCTCTTTGGCCTTGCCTTCGCCCTGAATGGCGTGGAGCTGCTCCACCTGAACAACGTCAGTACCGGCTGCATCCTGCTGGGAGGGCTGTTCGTCTACGACGTGTTCTGGGTGAGATGATTTATAATTACTCATCAATTAAAAACTCTACATGTCACTACATGAACTTAAGTAACATTGTTCTTGTGTCGCTGTGGAAAAAAACAGATTTGAACACAAACTTGTTTGTGACTGTTATTATTAATAAAGTTGTTTTTTTTTCGTTGGATTACCTTCAGAGGTCAGACTCTCAGAAACTGAGATGTTAGCTGAGAATTTAAACAACGTTTCTCTCCAGGTGTTTGGTACCAACGTCATGGTGACGGTTGCCAGGTCCTTTGAAGCACCAATCAAACGTGAGTATGTGAGACTGATGTTTTGTACAAGTTGTAATGTTTTTACCTCCTCTGTAAATTCACACATTTCTAAGGAAGAGTTTCAGGGCCATGAGAAAAAAATTAAATTAAAGAATTAATTATTTTATTTTCCCATTTTGCATTTGGAGAGTAAAGTTGAAGTGTCGATAATAAGTAGTATTTCGTGAAACAATGGTGTGGTTTCACTGCCCCTCCTTCTTCCCTCCCCCTCCAGTGGTGTTTCCTCAGGACCTGTTGGAGAAAGGTCTTGATGCCAGTAACTTTGCCATGCTTGGTCTTGGTGACATCGTCATCCCAGGTATCTTCATCGCCCTGTTGCTGCGCTTCGACGTCAGGTAACTTCGCCTGTTCTCTTCTTCTTCTGGCCATAATGTGAAGTGCAACCAGATGTCAGTGTCCGTCTTTACTTTACTGAGTTGTTTCGTAAAGTTTTAGTAAGACTGTCCCTCTGCCTGCAGCTTAAAGAAGAACAGCAGGACGTATTTCTACTCCAGCTTCCTGGCCTACATCTTTGGACTGGGCCTCACCATCTTCGTCATGCACACCTTCAAACACGCACAGGTATGATCTGCTCTGATCCCTGCAGCCAATCAATATCCACGACAGCTCCCTCCGTAGCTCTGTTTTTACAGGACACACGTCTCAAACATCTCTTAACGTCTGTTTCACGGGTCTTTGACCTGCTCACCTGTCTGTCTGCAGCCCGCTCTGCTGTACCTGGTCCCCGCCTGTATCGGCTTCCCCGTCCTCGTAGCATTGCTCAAGGGAGAGCTCACAGAGATGTTCAGGTGAGTAACCATGGCAACATCCCGTTAGTCATGTTAGTCATCTCATTAATGATTTTTTTGTGGTTTGGTTTGTATGCACACAGGTTATTTTTGGCAATTTTTAAAATGAGAAGCATATAATAAAGTGATTTAGATGAAATGTCCTGATTTTGAGCTCAGATTTTTTTTTCCACCTTGACAGAAGCGAATGTCACATGATTCATCAGAAAGTTGGAAACAATGCTTTCTGTTTGTACACTTTCTATCCTCTTTCTTTTAAGCGAACATGCTTTTCTACATGTAACTACAACGTCAGGTGCAGGACATGCAAACAAAGAAAAGGGGGAGACCGTTCCAAAATAGTTTCAGCCTATAAGATCGATTGAATATCCGTCCAATGAAAATTAGCAACTGCAGCGACCTTATAAGACAAAACATCTTTTTTCGTGTAGTAAACAAGCTCGATAAATGTTGCATCATCACAGTTTGGGTAGTTTTGGGTAGTTCGTAACGTTCAGTTTGTGGACTTCCTTGTCCATCTGTCTCCTCCTCTTCGACGTCTTCGATTGACAGACACTTGCGTTCCCTTTCAACACCTCCATCACTTCTCCTTCTCTTCCTACTTCCTCTTCTTTTCCTGGTTTTCTCCCGTTGCTCCGTCATCACCTTCTCCCACTCCTTTCCTCCGTCCCCCACTTCTCTCCCTGATTTCAGCAGCGGAGCTGTCATAGTTTTTAACTTTAGAACTTAAGATTAAAAACTTAACACATTTTCTTTCTCTCTTGTCTTTTCATCCTCTCTTTCTCTTTCATCACCTTTCTTTTCCATATCAACCTTGTTTTAAACTTTCTCCTCACCCGTACATTCTTTCCCCCACCCCACCTGCCTGCCCCTGTGGTTAGCTATGAGTCGTCAGAGGAGGTTCTCCCTGGCTCTCCCAGACTCACTTCCTACCCAACCGTCAGCGGCTCGCCTGCCAGCCTTGCTAGCTCCATGGATGCCGTCTCTGCGGCGACAGGCTCCTCCCCCCGCCGCCGCCGGTTACAGCCAACCTCCATGTAGAGGTCACCCCCCCTCTCTCTTTACTCTCCCCTTCCAGTCTCACCTGGGCAGGTAAAGAGCCCATCAACCAGATTAGTGTCGTCATCATCCGTCCATCTCTCAGTCTGGTCATCTGTCGCTCTGTCACCAGGAAAACTTAATCAGTTTATAAAGTTTGACCTTGTTGATACAAACACAATTTTCTTGTTATTAATAAATACTTTAAAATGTCTAATAGTGTCGAAAACGTTTTATTTTAAAGTTTCGTGTGAAATATGTCCATAAAATTTTTGGGAGTCGAGGCCGACCAACCTGGACTCCTTCACCTTTTTTTTTTTCAGATATTAGGGAGTGAAAAAATTCTAATATGATATACAATTTTAAAAAATTGTCAATGATTCCTAAAATGTCATTATCAAACCCCTATGACCCTTATGAAATTGAGGCTTGAACATTAATGGTCAAGGTGGGTGAGACAGAAAAACTTTTCAATAGATTTTATCATTAATGGAAAAAAGTCAATCATCTTTGCTGATTGATGAGGTTAATCACACTAACCCTCCTCTTCCAGGTACGAGGAGACCCCACCTGAGGAGGAAGGTGCTAAAGAGGAGTCGTCAGAATCAGAGAAGAAAGACCAATAGCCTCCATCACTGTCTGCCCCGCCCCGCACCCACCGTCATCCAGCCTGCTGCCGCCCGCCACCACATTTCACTGAAGCCCCTCCCCCCTCCTGCCTCTCTAGCTTCCTGGGGAGATGGAGCTCATGTCGCCAACGTGTTTGTCCTTTAAAAGCCATGGGAGCGGCCGCTGGTCTCCGTGGTAACGGCTGCTGTCGTGCGACCGGTGGTGGTGTTTCTAATTAAAGGTTGTCACGTAACAACAGCAGAGAGTCGGTGCCTGCCATGACTCCTCTCTGTCTCAGCATCATCAGATCTGTGTGTGATCTCGTGTGTTTGCAGCCTGTCGGCTCAGATAGACCAGGAAACATGCAGAGCGCTTGGTTTTGTCTTTTCACAGCCTCAAAAGAAGAAGAAGAAAAAAAGATCACACTTCTTTTTTTTTTTTCCCCCGGGTGTATTTGTTGCTGTGCTGCTCTTCACTATGCCTTCTACTTTCTCACATCTGTGTTTTCTGTTGTTATAGTTTTTCTCAGTTAAACTTTTTTGCGTCAAAGGCCAGAATTTTAAGATGAAAAATCCAGTTTAGTTTTAATTGTATTCAGTTTTTTCTCCATTTGTCAAAGCCATGGTGTATTTATATGGACATGTGTAAATACTGAGCGTACGCGTGAATCAGCTGCTTTACCAGGAAATAAATTTCACCTCTGATCAGGCCTGAGGTGCTAATATGGCGTCGTGCTGTGATCATGTTTAGTTGTTTGCTGCAGCAGCTGCAGGTCTCATTGTCATTGACAAGCTGCTTCTGTTGTTGTGCTCTTTATTATTATTTTTTAAGTCAGTAAGTTCAGAAGTAATGGGTTCTTTATTGGCTCAAGTCCCATCCTTCCAGGTTTCGTGGAAATCTGTTTAGTGTTTTTTGCGTAATCCTGCTGATGTACAAACAGATGAGGGTAAAAAAGCATGACCTCCTTGTCAGAGGTAAAAAAGCTGCTTCCTGTAGTTTTTATCAGGGAGGGATTAGGGATTATTTTTTAAGCAGCAGTTTAATCCACATGTGGGATGGGATTTGACGACATTAAGAAAAATAGAATAAAACATTTAGCCTTTAGGAGTAAAAAGAAAAATACTGCAGAGATTTTATCCATCACATGGATCATTGTGTCCATCTTCATTCCATTTTATGAGATAACATAGAGCACACTGAATGGAAACATTCAAATGTTGTTCGTTTGTCCAGACTGAGTAACAATGTGCCTGTCAGACGGTTCAGAGCGGTGAACTCCTTGTGGATAATTTGAAGTTAAAATGGACAACAGCTGTTTCCTCAAGCTCAACTTCTTCATGACTTCTGGTTATTCAGAGTCTGAAAGTTTAACGGGTTTAGTCTTAACGTTCAGGCCTGTGGGAGGAGGAGGCAGACTGAACCTCCTCGTTTTCTGATGAAGCAAGGGGAGGGGCCCTGTAGCCTCCTCATCGTTCTCTGTGTGAGAGGGACGCGGGAGGTTAAGGGAATCTCTCAACAGCATCCTCAGACTGACGTATCTGATCTGGATTTGAACAAGCTTGTTTTTTTTTTCATAAGCAACTATTAAAATGACTGCTGCTTTTCTACTTGATTGATCTGAAAAGTTATATTTCATCCAAACATTCCCTGGTTAGAGCTTTTCCACAGTGAGGCCTTTCTGTTTTTATGTAATTGCAAGGAAATTATTTTGTGTTCTTGAACAAAATGAGATATTAATTATGCCAAACAATTTGTCATCAGATTAAAATTAATCAACAATAAAAATATTCATCAACTGCTGCCCCAAAATTAAGGAGGCCTTAAGTTTTCCTAGCAAAGACACCATCTCCCTTTTTGTTTTTCTCCTTATGTCAGGAAGACGTCTATTCAAAGATGAGTTTTGCATGACAATATTTTAGTATTAATACGTAACAGAAAGCAGCTTCTGTTCACTGTCGACACATTAAACTGTAAATCAGATGGATGACTCATCTCTACTTCACTTTTGGGAGCTGAAACTCATTGTAGTGACTTGATAAATTAACTGCCGGTGCCGACAGTCTGCATTTTTTTTTTTTTATCAGTTCGGCTAAGTCTCCTTCACACTTCTAATGTCTTGTATGACTGAGTTCTAAGAGGTAAGCTACATTTTTATGAAAAAGTCTGAATTCTTAGAGAAATGTCAGAATTTATAGTTAAAATTCAGCAATTTACTATCACACCTTAAGCTGGGTGATCCACAAAAGACGGATCCAAACAACAAAGGTCAAAATTGAAGCAATTAAGCTGAAATTAGTTTTAGTCCCTAGTAATTAAAAAGGGGAATTGGTGATATTTTCCTTATGATTAGTTTAACACGGAACTCAGAATTTGTACTGTTTATCAGTTGGACTGTTGCTATTTATTGGCATTTGGAAAGAGTCTCCTTCTGTATGTCGTGCCACAGAAACCATTTAGAAATCTTTGATGAAATACAGCACGATGTCCTGGACATGAGTGTTATCACTTTGTAGTCTATTTACCTTTCTTTTTTTTTTACAGTACAAATCTACAAGTTTTTGGTGCTTGAGAAAGACTGACTGGATGTATTCAGCCTCACTTAGGAGTTTTGTATTGTTATGTATAAAAAACAAGCAAAAGGATCATTGTCATTTACAACTCAGTGGAGTTCAGTATCGCCTCGTGTTAAGTATAATGTACCTGAATTTTTTTCTTTTCTTTCTCTCTCATTGTTTTTGTGTAGGAGGTTGTTTGATGGCCCAGACTGTATTTTATTTGCAATAAACGTTTTGGTGTTTTGATCACCATATAGAGAAGCATAATTCTGACTCTTTCTCCTTTGACTGCCACATCAGGTTTTATTTATTTTTAAATACACGATTATTATGGAATAACTTATACAACTAGAATGTCACTCAGTAGAGCTCATAACTCTTTCAAGGCCCAACAATATAACTACATTTAAATCCACTATATCCAGATTTTTTTTCATGGATTTGCATCAAGTTGCACAAACTCGGTATAAGATATCAGACGACTAAATATTCCTGATTTTTTCCCCATCAACATCCATGAAATCAGTGAAAACTGAAAAACACCCTCCTATCTCCCAATGATAATGAAAGTAATGAAAAAAATTGCAGGATCAGCACCTTTGTCTGGATCCAGGGCAAAATCTTATGGGTTCTTTCTTGGACCCTTCCACCAGATCTCATGAAAATCCGTTCAGTAGTTTTTGCTTAATCCTGCTGACAAACAAAATATTAAAAAAAAAATAATCAAGCGTCCGACAAGGACTTTACATAAATAGTAGAAAACGTTGAGGTTTTCAGTTAACTTTTTTGTTTGATAGTGTGTTGCTTGATTTGAAACATGCAACATTTTATATCATGCATGTTTTCAGAAGGATACTTGAATTTTATGTCTTAAACAAAGGCTTTAGACACAGGTTTAGACAAACAGAGGAGTTGGAATTGACCCATGAGGAGCTCCACGTTTAAATACATCCACAATTTCTCCATTTGTCCATTAAGAATTGGAGAAATGACAAAAGCAAGCATGACTTGTTTCAGTGGGATTTTGGGGATGCAATTTAGCTAAGAATCCTCTAAATGTAAATGTGTTTTTCAAGTTTCTAATATTGACAATATCTTATTTACTTATTTTAGTTTAAAATTTGTGTAATTTTCCGGGCATAATTCAGCGCATGATACTTTTATTTTGAAAAAATAAACAACAGCCGGAAACGGCTTTCGTAGTTCCGGCTGCCGGCGCAGACGGAACAAAGTGTCCGGTTCCGTGCGGAGCTCCTCTTCGGTCCGTGTGAAGCTCTCAGCAGAAGATGGGGGAGGCGGACGTGACACTGACTCAGACCGACGAGAAGCCTCCCGACTCGGCGCTGGTTCCCGGGGAGGACTCGGTGGTGTGGAGCCACGAGGTGGAGGTCTGCCTGTTCCACGCGATGATCGGACACAAACCCGTCGGTAAGAGCCACGGCTAACGTTAGCATCGTTAGCCGCCGCTGGAGCCGCTAGCGTGCGCCAGGTCTGCCGGTGTTTCACATCCCGAGGACCGGGGTCAGTCTCCGAGGTCCTCCCGGTCGGTGCTGCAGGGTGACGGCTCGTCTCAGTGGTCTTCAACAGGTCAGGGCGATCTGGGTCCAACTGACCACTAACGGTGGCCAGACCTCCCCCATCCTGCCCCCCTGTTACTGACGACCACTGCAACAGTGGAGCAGAAGTTAAGTGTCGTTCACAACAAGGTTGATTCTCTCCGAGTGAAGTCAGGAATAATTCACAGAGAATGTTCTTGTCTCAGTAGAGAATTAAAAGCATGGGCCAGATTCTGGTATTTGTTGTGATGCCCCCGTGTCTCTGAACCAGGTTCACCTGCTCAGTCTTTCAGGTGTGTTTCCGTCTCGTGGGACTCCATGATGCTGAGACCAGGTCTCTGTGGGGACAAGGTTTCTGCAGGGACCTGGTCTCTGTTGGGGGACCTGGTCTCTGTGGGGACCAGGTCGCTGTTGGGGGACCTGGTCTCTGTGGGGACTGCGGGGACCTGGTCTCTGTGGGGACCAGGTTTTGTTGGGGGACCAGGTCGCTGTTGGGGGACCAGGTCGCTGTTGGGGGACCTGGTCTCTGCGGGGACCTGGTCTCTGTGGGGACTGCAGGGACCTGGTCTCTGTTGGGACCTGGTCTCTGTGGGGACTGCAGGGACCTTGTCTCTGCGGGGACCTGGTCTCTGTGGGGACCAGGTCTCTGTTGGGGGACCTGATCTCTGTGGTGACTGCGGGGACCAGGTCTCTGTGGGGACAAGGTTTCTGAGGGGACTGCTCTGTCCAGGACCACCTACTCAGCCAATGAGTAGTATTTTTTACATTTTTCACTGTAAAAGTAACAAAAGCTTTGGTGGAACTTATGAGGGAGGTTAACATCAGATATCATCTACATCCATTTTAGCAGATGGAACATTGGACAAAATTTTAAAAAAAAATCAAAGTGCACGTTAATTAAATGTTTCCAAAGTTGGTTTCTGTCGTTTTAGGGAGTTCTTCTCATCACACTGAAGAAGGTTCAAATGTTAATGTTTCTGATAAGTTTATTTAGTTATTTGATGCCATAAAAATGGGATGAGACATCATGATTGACAGCTGCGGGACCTTGATACTGCAGATTGTCATCCATCTTTAAAAACAGTCATTGATCGTCTTTTAATAGTCACTAATCTTCCTCATACAAACCTGTCTGTCAGAGTCAGACCAGCTGAAAACGACATGATTTTTGTGAACGGAAATTATACATATCTTTATTTGCATATTTTTGAGAACTGAAGCCAGAGCTGAACATGTGAACAGATCTCTCAGAATGGATGTTAATGCCAAGTGTGAACAGGGACCGGGTCCTGCTCGTTTCTGGAGATGGTTCTTCATGACTCTTTTGTGATGGACTCGTCTTCCTGCTGCAGGATGAATCTGGGACCAATCTGACTTTTCCTCCGTGTCGCCACCTGATCGTCATCGATCGTCGTATGCTTTTGGTGATTAATTGTTCAGACCATAGACGACTATATCAAAAATGGACATGGTCCGGAAAATGAAACCAATGTGGAAGTGCCCTGAAACCTGTATTGTCTGGAATGACCAGCAGATGGCGACTCCACTGCTTTAAAAAATAAGTCGTTTCTATGGATGTCTATGAGAAAACACCATGATGTTTATTTTGTAAATTGCGGTCTGATTTAGAGTAAAATGGAAGATGAAGCACGATATGCATTGCAGCGTGGATACAGCGTGATTGACAGCTGGTACCGTCGTCACATCGGTTGCAGATGTAGGTGGGCGCACAGTAGACAAGCTCTTGGTCAGACCCACTCCCCGCCCCTACATATGGTTCCAAAAACTCTTTCCGATACTACGTGGATTCAGTTGGTTCATATTCACACTATTGTATATATATTTACTCTTAATTGCATTATCACAAACCAGAGGAGACACATCACCACTGTTAAATCTGTCTGTTATTCTGTGCCGTCAGTAAAAGAAAAGGTCAAGACAAACATCAATGTCTTGAATACCACCTGATAAAAAACGTATACTGTAAACATGAACACTGCATGTAGTTTAAAACACTGTCTAACTGTCCGTCTCTGCGCCCGTGTCGAGGTGTGAACCGTCACTTCCACATGATCTGTATCCGAGACAAGTTCAGTCAGAACATCGGTCGCCAGGTCTCCTCCTCCGTCATCTGGGACCATCTGGGGACCATGTACGACATGCAGGCTCTGGTGAGGACTCAGTCGTACACGCTTCTGTGTCTGTGCACTGCATTTCTGAAGCCTTTGTTTAAGTGTGTGTGTGTGTGTGTGTGTGTGTGTGTGTGTGTGTGTGTGTGTGTGTGTGTGTGTGTGTGTGTGTGTGTGTGTGTGTGTGTGTGTGTGTGTGTGTGTGTGTGTGTGTGTGTGTGTGTGTGTGTGTGTGTGTGTGTGTGTGTTGCAGCACGAGTCTGAGATATTGCCATTTCCAAACAATGAGAAGAGTTTCTCTCTGCCTGATGACATCATCCAGGAAGTAAAAGAAGGTGAGATGTCGTGATGGGGGACAGGGCTGGGGTGTGGTCAAATTGGCTGAGGAAGTTTCCTAAATCTTGACGTGACCCAGAAGTATTTCCTCGCCAGCCATGATAAGAGATGTTTGGATTTTATAAATGCTAAGGAAAGCAGCTTCAATGTTTCCATTCCTATCTCCTTTAGCATAGCATTCCTATGGGAAAGGAAAGGAGAAATAGACGCCTCACAATTCATTGCGGCAGCGATATTTAACGTGTCTCGACTTTTCACAATGCATTGTGGGATACTATCTGTTTCATTTCCTGGTTTTCAGTCTTCATCTTTGTGTGTGTGTGTGTAGGTAAGCTCGGCTCAGAGGAGGAGACCAAAGAGGAGTTCAGGATGGAGAGAGAACCGCCAGCGACACACGAAGAAGGTACCAAACTTTTTCTTTTACTTAAAACTGTCAGTCAGTTTAAGAGCTCGACGTGAGTTATCGGGTGGCTGACAAAAATCGGCTGATATGAGTCATTCACACTCACAATGGTATCAACGTTTATGATTGCTGATATGAAAAACTTTTATTTTACAGAATAGACAACGCAGAAAACATGTGCATTTATGTTTATCTTAATTCAAGTTCTATATATTTGGTTGTAGCTGCAGTTTATTTTTATTTATCGTTATTTATGATAAAGTTTATGGCTAAACTGTAAAATATCAATTCCCCATTACATTCTTTGTCAAAAGGGTTTGATAATGACATTTTAGGTATCATTGACATTTACATTTTTTTAATATATCAGTCGATATTACTCCAATATCGGTGTCAGCATCGGCCCCAAAACATTAATATCGTTCAGGCTCTAATCCGTCACGTGTGTCACGTTTCCTCGCCCCCTTCAGGAAGTAACTCGTCGGTGAAGATGTCGGAGCGAACGAGCAGCAGCCGGGACAAGGAGAGAGAGCGAGACAAGGAGAAGGGAGGGAGTGAAGGCGGGGGAGGAGGAGGAGGCGGAAGTGGTGGTGGAGGAGGAGGTGGAGGAGGAGGAGGAGCCAAGGAGGCAGAGAAGAGGAAGAGGAGCCGAGCTGCCGAGAAACTGCTGTCGTCTTCCAACCCTGCGAGTCCGGGAGGAGTAAAGAGGAGACGCACCTGAGGGACGGACGAAGAGAGAGAGAGAGACAGAAGAGATGAGTGTGAGAGAGAGGAAGAGAGAGAGAGAGAGAGAGAGAGAGAGAGAGAGAGAGAGAGAGAGAGAGAGCGCGTGTGTAGGATGAAAAGTTAACAAGTGAGGAAGGGGCCGGCAAACCTGCAAGCTTTATGTCAGGTGACGATGTGCTGTCCGATCTGCGCGTCATGCCAACAGGAACCAGCCGGCGTGATGTTGTCATGTGGAGAGAAAAAAACATTTACGTGGCCTCTGATTGGCTGCGACCTGCCCGTCAATCAACATCTGCCGCTTTGCCTCGCAGCAGCTCTTCGTCATTTGATCAGAGTGGGCGGAAGTGACTCGTCTGGATGCCGCAGCCCTCCATTTTTTTAATTTAGTATTTTTATTATATTGTTGTGTTAGAGAAGGAAGACGGTGGGGGTCCCCCCCCCCCCTCCATGTTTTAAAATCAGACCTTTCTTTTTTTAGTTTCCGTTTGATTCGCTCAGTCTGACTCACTCGCAGCAATAACTGAACCTGGGAGACGCCAGGGCGTTGAAATATGAAATATATATCGCCTAAATGAAAACGGAAGCAATGTCAGCATCATCCTGACGGACAATAATTCTGTCACTTATTATTCAACCATAACTTTTAGGTTGCATATGAAAGTTCACAGTGTTTATACTCGGTAACATTTACATTTGTTGTATGTTTGGTTTTCCAACTTAGGCGAAACCTGCTGTCGACCCTCAGGTCGATTAAACGTTTGAAAGCATTAAAGACTTTAAATTATTTCTCCACAGGTGAACTTTACTCTCTTGCAACAACTACACATCAGGGCAGGGCAAAAATCAATGCAGCAGAAGTGTTGTTTACTTTTATTCCATACCATGACTGTACATAAAGATGGACGACGCGTCTGCACTTCCTCATGATGTTTCAGCTTGTTTTTTTTAGCATCAAATAACTATTTCAAACCAAACTCATCAGACATATGAACACTTGAACATACATCGGGGTGATAATAATTATCTAAAATGACGGAAACAATCTTTGGAAACATTTATTTAATGTGTACTTTGATTTTTTGTTTGTTCTATGGCCCATCTGCTAACATGGAGGGGTTGGGGTTTATGACATGTACTGCAGCTGCCCACCAGGGGGCAATCCAGATGATTTGGCTTCATTTTTGGGATGTCGTCCATCTTTATAGTTAGTCCATGGTTGAGACTTTTACATAAATGTACTTTTGGTACTGTCATGTCAACCATCTTTATTTGCAGTCTTTGGTCCATACATTCTTCTCTCTGGTCAGAACCTGGTGCCTACATTACCCAGAGTGCAGTTTGTGTGTGTTACGTTAATGGAGCCTGCAGCTTTAGTCAGTCGGCACACATTTTGAAACAACGAATGAAATTAGTCAACTGCCGTCGACAGACCTGTTCACGTAAGGACAGAACAACAAACATCAGACGTGTGTTTTAGATGCTGAGTAACAGAAAATTTACCGTTGAGTTTGTTAATTATTCTCACAAAAGGCCTCCACACATTGGCAGCCTTCTTGCAGACAATTCTTTATCGGTGCTCCTGTGTCCTTCACCATATCAAACTTGCCTTGTTTAAGATAAATGGTTGTAATTGGCACAACAGATCCTGAGCATGAATAAACAAGCTTTCTGATTGGTAACAGTGAAGAACTACAGTGAGTCACTGCAGCCTGTTTTCTGCCCCTAGGTTTTTGACTCTGGGAGGTTGTTGCTGTACCTGCAGACAAGACTCAGTTGCTGAAACGAGTCCTGTCACCTGCTGTTTGTAAAAGTATAAGAGCAGTTGTGATATCATCTGTTTTTATTCCCTGTTGATTTCTTCCTGGACGAACTAGAGCGTCACTAAAAGAGGAAGGTCAAATATCTGGTGACAGAAACTAAACGTCATCCCGAGTCTTTGATCAAAGGTTTAAATGCTGAACCAGAGCTCGTGTGTGAAGGAGCATCTTTCATGCAATTAGCTCAGAGCGCTTCACACACTGAAAACAATCAAATCAAAATTAACAAAAGGGATAACAGTCAAAATGAAAATGTGTGGTTAAAACTGAAACATTAGATTTTTAAAAATGGTTTTGCTTTCTGACATCCAGAGGCAGCATGTTCCTCAGTTCAGGGAGGTGAGAAGAGGAGGAGGAAGAGAACCTCAGCAGGACGGTGGTTCAAAATTTATAGACAAGCTGTGGAGGACGACATAAACAGGAAACAAGGTCTCTGGTGCAGCTCATTTAAATATTTGTAAAAATGTGTCTATTCAAATTATTCTCACATAACAGGTTGTGAGAGCTTTCATGTGAAAGAAGGAACATGAACATCATGCTGCCTTTAGATACAGCTTTTCTGACAGACGCTGCAAACTCAGTAAGTGAAAGCTCTGGTTCAGTTATTTATTTATATATACTATATATTATTATATACTGTAAAATACATCACTATTAATAGTTGAAAACGCTGGCTCAGGTATCGACGACAGTATAGAGCCGTTTCTCTTCATTCACAATTGAAGCTGCAGGACGTCCGTGCAACCACAAGCTGGCGCCAACCACCTGCTGATGGAGCTCAGCAGCTCGTTTTGAGATCAATTACTAATTTATCGGATCTATATTAAGTAATTTGCGTCTTTTCATATTACAGCTGAGAGGGAAGAAAACTACAAAACAAATGCAAAATGGAAGGAATTTCTACAACTTATCATATAAAATGAAACGTACACAGCCATAAATATTCATGTACGTATAAATTAATGACACAAATATACTACAAAAATATATAAGAGTAAAACATCATTAAGTTTGACTCTAGCTCCTCAGGTCGATGTTGAAGACTCTCTCATACTCATCTTTTATTGTTTTGAGAAAATAATTGGCAGAATATTGAAAGATTTCATGTATTTATCAAGTGACATTTTTTACCGATTTGTTTCTTTCCAAAAATGTGATGATAAATTACTGTCATTAGTTTATAAGAGCATCTTAAAATAATGGATTAATCGATAATAATAACTTTATTTATATGGCCCTATTGTTTCCCGTTTATTAAGTTGAAAAAAAAATCTCTCTCTCTGTCTGGATTCCTTTAAAAAAAACAACAAAGTGAAACAGCGCCCCCCCAATTATTCATTCAGGTAAATTGAGTTTGTCCGTGTGGTGAATAGGTAGTACTGCAGTGGGACAGTCCAGGTAAGAGACGACGCCAGGTGGGGTGATGATGCAATTTCAGGTGTCGTCAGTAACCAGTGACACGTCACCGGGCAACAATATGACGTGTGCACGTGCGTGCGCGCGTGCTGTGGGGGCGCCTGTTTTATGACACCAGAAGAAGAGAAGTTGTCACCCGGACGTTATTCGACACGTGGACACGGCGCAGTTCATCTTCACTGTGAGTGAAACACACTGACAAACTGTGTGTGTGTGTGTGTGTGTGTGTGTGTGTGTGTGTGTCTCGAGTGAAGCCTGGTGACCGTGTGAGTCTGTGCAGGAGGAAAACTTCGAGGTTCGCTGTAAAATGAGTCATAAGTTTAAACAAGCAACTAGAATATCAGCTTCATTTCGTTTGTCACATGAAGATCAGGAAGTGACCGACCATCAATTTGTTGTCAATTAGCAATAAAAAGCAGAAAGAAATTGATTAGTGCTGATTCAGGTGGCTGAAGTGTGTCGTGGTGACCTGATGCATTTCGATGGTGATGAAACACAAACCTTTAAATCATCTTTGTGAAGTTTCTGTATCCAACCCCCAGCTGATTCCGCATCACTTGACCTATCTACATACATATGTGTTTCTTTTTTATATCTTCTCTACATACGGAAGGAACAGTATACAGAACACACAACAATATTGGATATAAAAAATACACATTCAGGAGCTAAGCTGATAAAGTTTACCTGCTGAAATCCAGCATCACACAGGGGGGGCTCTTCAGGTGAGTTCTGGTCTGTTCTGGACTCTGGACTCTGGAGTCCTCAGCTCACGGAGGAGGTTCAGTTCGTTTGTGTCCAAATCCACGTTTTGTTAGTTGAACCATGTTGAAACAGTGTTGTTGTACTGAGTCTCTTCATGAATCATGGGAATGGTTTTTCAGTGACTACGTATACTCGTCCGACCCCCCCCCCCCCCCCCCCAAAAGAATCATCGGGGTCGCCCATGATAATTATCAGACATGTTTGGTATTCAGAATTTAAAATGATGGGATGATTACGTCAGTACTTTTCGAGCAGAACCAATGATGGAGACGAGTCGAGCAGCTGACAATTCCCGCCCTCAGCTGCTCGACATTATAGACCTTCTGAAATGGCGACTGTGAGACAAGCCACTGTACGAGTGGCTGAGTTGAAGGAAAGGCTTGTCAGAGTGTTCACTGCATATAACTATGTACACGTGACCTCGTCCCCTTACTCTTCTTCTCGACATCTCCTCTCTCCTAACTCGTTATACTCTCTACTCACCCCTCGTCTTTCCTTGTGTCCTTAATGATGCTGGATCTCGATCAATATTCGGGGGAGGAAGTGAGGGAGCAGTTAGCACGATGGAAAGCATCCCTTACAGGACAAAGAGTGGGTGTAGAAAAGGGAAGAAGGAAGAATGACACGAGGAAAACAAGGTATGGGGATGAGGAAGGAGACGAGGAGGACGCACCTGAGGAAAGAAGGATGAATGAGTTGATGAGGAACAAGGAGAGGGGATTAGGGAGGAAGGAGATGAGGATGGGATCAGGAAAGGAGAAAGGATGATGGCGAAGGAGGAAAAGAGGAAATGGAAAGGAAAGAAAAAAGTAAAGAAGGAGAAGCTTAGCGGGACGAGTGTCAATCCAGCCTGAGAGAGCTGTCAATCTGACTGAGAGGAAAACAGACGAACGAGTGTGAGAAAGAACGACAGAACTGCGGCTGCCGCATGAATATTCATGGAATGCTGAGAGTTCCCAGCAAACTGTGTGTGTGTGTGTGTGTGTGTGTGTGTGTGTGTGTGTGTGTGTGTGTGTGTGTGTGTGTGTGTGTGTGTGTGTGTGTGTGTGTGTGTGTGTGTGTGTGTGTGTGTGTGTGTGTGTGTGTGTGTGTGTGTGTGTGTGTGTGTGTGTTTTCACAGTGTGGCCGCGGCCATGTTTATTCATAAATCATCTCATGTTTATTCATACCGGATTATGTAAAGACTTAAGTAGGCGTATACACACACACACACACACACACACACACACACACACACACACACACACACACACACACACACACACACACACACACACACACAGGTCATGCTGGTCAACCGTTAAAGACGCACACTTCTTTGAGTGTACTGTGGTGTTTGTATGTGTCTCAGGCCCGTTTCACACCAAGTCATCACATGTGAACTGAGTTGAACTGAAATCCGAACATGTCTCCATGATAGACTGTATATAAAGACGATCAATGACATGTATATGAAGATGGACGACATGTCTCCACTTCCTCCTGTTGTAAAAAAAATGAAGCTGAAATATCTCTGATGCGGGCGCCGGCAGCTTGTGCTGGTGACGTCACCTGGAGCCCGAGTCTGTGCAGAGTTGGTATCGAGGTCCCGCCCATACGAGCGCTCGACCAATCGCAAGTCAATGTCAGCTGTCAATCATGACGTCTCAGTCCGTTTTTATAGCATCAAATCACTATTAGTACCACAAGCACTTGAACATACATAAGAGTGATAAGAACTATCAGAAGGGGCAGTAAGCATTTTTAGAGAAGGCTTGTTTCTCTCTTTGTTGTTGTGATTTTACTCCTCTGGCCGGGCCGTGAACCCGTGACGCCGGGTATGGGAGACTGCTGCGCTACCCATTAGGGCAAAACGGCAGAGTTGCAGCGCCACACGCTAGCACGTCTCTTAAAGTGTCGACGAGGGATGTTTACAAACTGCGCTCGCTGTGTTGTGAGGTGCGGTCTGCACCATTTGTGTTGTTTTTTGATTTACAGAGCCAGGGCTGAGCCGAAAACCTGGATTTTTTTTTCTAACAGCAGTTAGCAGACCGTGAGGATATATTCGCAAAACGTGTATTGCTTTAGAATCGCTCACTGGCCCGTGTTCTTTGATTTTGATTTGTATTTTGTTTGGTTCGTGTCCTGACTGACCTCTGACACTGTGGGGACTGTAAAAAAATATTTCAATGATATGCCTTTGCTTTATGGTATTAAAAAAAACGAAAGGAATGGAAAAAACTATGGGAACAAATACAAAATCTTATCTGAAACACTATATATCTTCCCACGTCTCCTCCTCCTCCTCCTCCTCCTCTCTCCTCCTACCTTTAACCCTTTCACCATCTCATCCTCCTCTCCGGCAGTATAGTGATGCTGTTTTAATCTTTGAAGTGGACGTGCAACCTTCCCAACCAATCAGAGACAAGAGAGATAAGAGCGAGAGAGACGCTGAGAGATGGGAATTGAGCGGAAACTGAAGGGGGGGGGGGTGAGAGTGAAGAAGAACGTAAAGGAATGGAAGATGAAAAGAGGAGCTGGGATGAGGAGGAGAACCTCCGCGTCCTCTGACGAGCTGGAGAGAGAACCTGAGTGTGATATAACGTCGAAAATCATAAATTATTTTCCGCATACGTCTCCTCAGGGACATTAACGGACTCACTTAGGTCTTCATATTCCAGTCAGGCCACTACTGAGCATTAGCAGCTCCTCGGCTCCATGAACCCTCTGTCCTCACCTGCTGTGTGGAGAGAGATGCATGACCTATGACCTCTAATAGCTGCTCATCATGAAAAACTGAATCCAGCTTCCTGAAGGCTTTTTGGATCCAGTTTGGACTTCACTCCGCACACTGGACCGGCCTTTCAGCATCGCAGAATGACATCACCGTTGGCCTCCATTTGTTAGCAGACATGCGAAGTGATGTCATGAATGCTTTGTGTCGATATGATGAGACTTTCTTCTTCTTCAGGTGTTGTGTTCGTGTCGCTGTGAAGCCTGAGACAGATTTAGACATTTCTCTGTCATGTCTGTCCAAAAGACACGCGCACGCACGCCAGACACACACACACACACACACACACACACACACACACACACACACACACACACACACACACACAGTGCTCATTAGCCATGTATGGTGTGTGTCTGGCAGAAGTCATTTGTTTGTCTTTAAGCAGCTAAACTCTCTTTTATCCTGCTGATAATAGAAAGATTAGCATCTCAAAGCCACAAAAGAGCTTTTAATCAAACCTCAGGCTCACACACACGCACACACACACACAGGGTTCCAGGCATCCTGTTGTGTAGTGTGCGATGATTACAAAGACAATTGTGTGTGTGTGTGTGTGTGTGTGTGTGTGTGTGCGTGTGTGCGTGTGCGTGTGTGCGTGTGCGTGTGCGCTCTAGCTGGTAGTTAACACAGTAATGAGTCAAACAGCTGATGGTGTGTATGAGGGTGTGTACCCTTTTCTAGCGGAGATGCTAATGAGCCACAGCAGCTTTAGGAATTGATGTTTCAATCTGCTCCCCTTTGACTCCGAACTGTTGATAAGTTAATATCTGGAATCAGACACCTTAAACGTGAACATCACACAGCTCTGATCCTTTAAAGAGTATATGTGAGCAGCCGGTCGTGAAAGTCTGAAACTTTAAATTGAATGTATAAATCAGATGATTAACTACTTCAGTTGAAACTTTATTCCATATTTTAGGTTTTGATTTGGATTAGATTTCAAAAATGAGATGTAGCAACAGTGAAGTCTCTTGTTGTTCAGTAGCCCCCCCTCCTTTTCTTTATGACATCCTGTCTGCATCACATTACTGTGCTTGATTGAATTTAAGGGGACTGTTGGTCCTTGGTGGCGGTATGAGCTTCACTTAGTGCCGGTTCTGGTTGTCCTAATTTTTGCGTGTGTCTCTTCCTGGACATTGCTGATCGTACTGTGCCTAAGAGCCACAAGGAACTGGAGTCAAATACCTTGTATGTGCAAACACACTTGGACAAAACAAAGCTCACTCTGACTTGTAGAAACTGTTTTGGTAACACACCCCACAGCGAGCCTCCCACAAGACCCACCAGTGGACACACACACACACACACACAGAGTGGATGAGAAACTCCCGGGACTCCTCCGAGTAACCCCGTGAGGATGAAGACCTGATGCAATGTTCCAGGCCGGTAATCGGATGAGCCGTATTCAATATGTGAAATATTCTCCCCTGCGAGAAACAAAGAGCAGCCAATTATTCCAGAGAGAGCTGAAGACTGAAAAACACAGAAAGAAAAAAACAAAACAATAAGACAGTGCTGCTTCCTTTTTAATGGATTCGTTTTTTTTTGTTTTTTTATTATTGAGGAGTGTGTTCTGTTCCGCACGACAACAAAAGTCATTTACATGAATAAAAAGCAGAGGAAACAACCTCACAGGCCCCCTGGTTAACACAAGTCACGGCTGACTGAGATTTCATGCTCAGAAATGTGTGTCTCTGTGAGACTAATTGGGACAAGACTAATAAAATCTACACACACATATACACACACACAGCTTGTGTGTTTGCTCTGACACCAATAGGCATTGATGCGGCTAAGGATTATACAAAGACTTTGCAGAGTTTGTCTCGTCTAGCTGAAGAGACAAAAAGGAGGCCCCGTGTGTGTGTGTGTGTGTGTGTGTGTGTGTGTGTGTGTGTGTGTGTGTGTGTGTGTGTGTGTGTGTGTGTGTGTGTGTGTGTGTGTGTGTGTGTGTGTGTGTGTGTGTGTGTGTGTGTGTGTGTGTGTGTGTGTGTGTGTGTGTGTGTGTGTGTGTGTGGACTCGAGACCTTTCAGACGGTAAACAACTCATTCATTATTCAAAGCGATCCTCTCTCTCTCTTTGCTAACCTTCCTCCCTCTCCTCCTCCTCCTCATCAGTTGTTTAATGTTGCTGTCGCTGTCATCTCGCTGCTTTTTAACTCACTGATCATTTGAAAAAGGTCACACAGGAAGTGGGGATGCATGTTTATGAGGGGGCTTCCTGACGCCGGGTTGCCTCGACCCGTCGGACTCTCCTCTGAGCTCTTTCCTCGCTCTCACTTCGGTCGTCGTGTTCAGCAGAGCCGGAGTCGCTTCGCAGTAAATTGGATTTCCCCGAACTCAGATGAGTTTGCGTTGTAATTGAGTTTGCTGATGAGACGTCTTTCCGTCAACCTCTCGTCTCGTTTGATTCAATTCATTGCACTTTATTTCAGAACATTACTCCATATAAGACAACTTCATAATAGAAATCAGATTAAAGGTAAATTAGCGATTTCCTGTATTTCGGAGATTTAACAGAGACTGAACATAAAGTTGTGGCTTTAAAGGGGCTTTATGTAAGTTTGCTATCGCTGCATAGCTAACGTCAGATATTTCAGTTGTGTTGGTATGGACGGGCACTATACTAAAATCAGAACATGTCAGAGTGGACACTGCCTCAGGCTCTTGGCGACATGTTTATTGACAGAAGAATCATGCACCTGGTTTATACTCTCAAGTTTTCACCCCTGTGTGTTGGTTGATTGCTGAATGGAATTCCACCAAACTTGGTGGAAGGATGGGACATGGGCCAAGAAAGAACCCATTCATTTTTGGTACGGATCTGGAACAGGAGGTGGATTCAGGAACTTTTGAATCACTTTCTTTTAACATTGTGAGAAGTGAAGAGAGTTTATAACATTTCCACAGATTTCCCAGGGAATAATTCATGGATCTAGATGCAAAAAAATATTGATTGATTTTAAGAGGACTGTTCTGTTGAGCTTCGGTGGAAGTATGCGCTCTACAGCGTGCCATTCTAGTTTCTAAAAGACACCATCCTTTTGTGGTGCGAGCAACTTTGAACCGTCTTGTTTGTCTTGTTTGGGGGCGGCTGTGGCTCAGAAGGTTGAGAGGTCGTCCACACACCGGAAGGTCGGTGGTCCGATCCCCTCTTCCCCCAATCAGCACGGCTGAGTGTCGTTAGACAAGACACTAAACCCTAAATTGCCTCTGACGTCTCTTCAGGTGGTGTTTGAGAGTGAAAGAAAAAGCGTAAAGACCAGAGAGGAGGCTCTGCTGTTTTCTCAACAAAGTGAACTTCATCCATTGAGATGCAGATGTGGAAAAGGAGATGTCTAAAGTCAAAAGGTTCAAAATGTTTCAACCAGCTCGCGGACTGAAATGTTTTGTTTGACCATGGAAACAATTGTCCGAGACTGAGGAAAGACGGGAAAAGATGACTGAGGATCAGTCTGCCTATTAACATATCTCCTGACTGACGTGGCAGTTTGAATATTCATGGGCCCCAACTGATGATTACAGTGTTCACAGATTGCTAAAGCTTTGCCGATCTTTACTTAAGTTTGACAGAAGCCTACAGCAGGAGGCATCGTCCGATTTCCCCACGTAAGACGTCTCCTCATTAATTCAACAGGTTGTAATTTACTCTTCTAACCTCAGAGGAAGCCATTAAGCAATCAAGACGCTCACTTGTCCCTAACTAGACCTCATCAGGAGGAAATTATGTTTTAATGAAACCAGCACACTACTGGGGGGGCAGCAGGTTGTATTTTAGAAATAGAAAAATCTGTTTGTGTCTCACACACAGTCCGGACTGGGATTAATAAGGATGTTCGCTCCACCGGTCGCCTGAAAAGTTGATCATTATCGATTGACATCCTTTAGATTAGATCTTGAGATTAGGCAGAATGTAGGGAAAAAATGCCCCTTGGTCAAACGTTACAACTTCAGATGTTTAGTAGAAGAAGAGAGAGAAACTGAAACTGTCGGAAGAGTGAATGTTTTTTTTTAATCCGTACTAGCTAACGTCAGCACGGTAGGGAAAAAAATCATTGAATTAGCCTTGTTGCTCAAAGGCTCACGGCAGCATTTAAAAGTAGAATGTTTTCAATGGATGAGTTGACGCCGTGAATCAGTCAATACACCTGAACTTTCAATATAAAACTTTCATAATTCTTTTTTTTGCTCTTTATTTATTATTATTCAATTTTGTTTGTGAATTTCGGCCGCAAATATTCAGTTTCTCTACTTTGAGGGGGGGGGGGTTGGCGACGCGTGGTTCCTGTGCACTCAGGCAGCACTGCACTGACGTGTAAGTGTAAAACCACGAAAGAGATTTTGTCTGTCAGCCATCTTCCCCTCCTCTTCTTCCTCTTCCTCTCCCACTACATCTTTTTTTCCCCAAGTAGACGTAAATCTTTCATGTCCCCACGGTTCAGTCTACATCTCAGCCAGTAGTGTAACAGACAAAAACATATACACATCATGAATAACCAAACATTTTGTCAAAAAAATATATCTTCCAGTTCCCCCTCCCCCTCCATCTCTCTCTCCCTCCCTCCCTCTCTCACCATTTCCCATTTGGCCTAATTAGTCTTATTAGCAGCTGTTGAAAAGAGCCGATAATCCTCTTAAAACCAAACTTCAGCACATAAAGCCAGCGAGGGGCTCGGTGGCAGCCTGCAGGAGACTAAACCTTGCTCCGTCTCACTCTCCATTGAGTCATCAGCGGGTCTTTGTGTTGTCATGGTGACCCCATCTGTCAGCGTACCAATCAGGGCATTGTTTACCCCGCAGTGACTGATGGGACGTGATGGTAACTCGTGGCAACGGGCTGTCAGAGCAGGGGATGATGTATATTTGGGGGGAGCGGGAGGTGTGTTTGGTGTTATTGTTTTTTCTGTTTAAGTGTTGTGTTCTCGACCCTTTTGACTTGTGACCGCGACAAGAAAGTGCTAATCTGTTCTCAGCAGGCAGTTTACACACATTCAACAAGTTCTCATGGTTATCAACGAACAAATTATCAATTTCACTCTTGTCACTCACTTTGAAAAAGTTGTTTCATATAACATGATTATTGTAACAGCATTGTGTTTCTCTGTTAGAAGAGTCAAAATTTACTTCTTATACAGTTTGATGTCACATTTGATGATGGACTTTTTAGAACTTGGTGGTTTTTAACTATATATTTTAACCAGATGAAGGATTTTAGTCGTCAGCGAGCTGCTCCTCACAGACGCCCTGTGTCGAATTCAAGTACAATGGCAGCTTGTAATAATTCCCGATGTTGGTTGAAAAGTGCTGGAACAGTTAGTTGATTTATTGATGGAAGATGGAAGTGGATGAAAGTGAGTTGTAGCTTCCCGAACTAAACGCTTTCCCATTTTTCATTGTTTTATGAGTGAAAACGATTATGTTTATATCTGGAACTCTTCGTCCACCAGAAGAAGCAGTTTAAGGACGTATAACCTTGTTATTTATTGAGGTTATTGATCTGCTTCTAGTCCAGACCTGGATCCCTCCCGAAATGTAATCGCCTGTCATGATGGCCGAAACCTATCTTTGATCAAGATTTTTGCAAATCCTTCCGTAGCTGCAGTTACCCTGCTAACAAAAAAACCTGATACCCACGACATAACCTGTTTGGTGGAGGACATGAATGAGCTCTGAGAGAACGAGACCATTTGACCAACACCAGCCAAAGGCCTGTTTTTAACACATTTGTTCCTCACAGCCTGTTGTATTATCCACATTGATTTTTTTTTCCCCGCCCATCTGCAGTGCTGCGTGTCAACAGTGTGATGCGTTCAGGGTCAAAGCGGCAGCCTCTGATGTTGTCCCGTATAAAACACAACAGCCGGATTTGGATAAATATTGATTTTCTCCTCGGAGCCTCTCGTGCATAAAAACACCTCCTGTTCTCCATTCAATAGGGACATAATTGGTGATTTGTGTTAGTCTGTGTGTGTGTGTGTGTGTTTACAGTAGATTAAGTTATTACCAGCTGATTGTTTCAATTGTATTAATCTTGTGCTTATTGTTCAGTGGGCACGCGCTGGAGGCTCGTGCTACTGTGGAGATCGAATACAATCTGACAGTCGGGTTGATTTTAGACAAATAATATACAGTAATATGTAACCTGGCAGAGATATTGTTTTTATTTTATTTTTTACTTTATTTTGGGGATTTGGAGAAGAGGCTTGGAGGGACGTAAAGGAGAGCGGCCTAAAGCTAAACTGCTACAACAGTGAGTAATGAAAAACCATATTTTTTTAATCCACTTTAACCTGAGTTGACATTTCAGGACAAACTTTGAAGAAATAATACGCTTGAGCTTATTAGGAAGTGAGTGAACAGCTTTCAACCTGTGTAGTTAACTGTTCTTGGTGAGTTGACGAAACTGAGCTGCTCAAACAGATGGACGGTGGAGGAATAAGGTGACGGAGAGGTTTTTACCTTTCAGCAGATATTAGATATTATTAGACGGTATCACATTTATGCTGACATGGGATACAAAATGTCCTGAAGGTGCTGTGTTATTTAAACACAATTCCATGATGTCACACCAAAACATAGCTCAGATCACACCGATGTATGTTCAAGTGTTTAATTAGTTATTTTATGCTATGAAAACAGGCTGAGACGTCATGATTGACAGCTGAGACTGACTCCTGATTGTACATGATGTTTTTCAGCTTAATTGTTCTTCTCTTTATATAGTCTGAGTTGAACAGGAATCACGAAGAATATGGTTCACACACACACACACACACACACACACACACACACACACACACACACACACACACAGAGAGACAAAGGACACACCCTAGAGGAAACAGCAAGAACATGAGGAAATGGGGAAGGAGGACACATTTCCAACCGAGCGACCCTCATTACTGCAGAGGTCCAGCTCCTCAGCAGGACTGCTCTCCTACCTATGAGGCCACACACACACACACACACACACACACACACACACACACACACACACCCCTTCTTCGTTTCATGTTTTGTCCTGTCGGCTGCTGCAATGTCAAATCCACGTAACTGCTTTCGTATCACGACAGCCTTCTACAACAAGGACTAAACAAAGTTTCAATATTTCCTCATCAGATATGAAAGCGAATCCACTTAACACTTTAACTAAATAATTAAATCATTTTTCTTATATTTTTTTATTTGACACCTTCTGCTGTAGCTGAAAGACAGAGGCTAAAAATGGCATGTACGACATTGTAATACATCTAAGCAAAACATTAATTTAATTCTAACACATTTAACTACATTCAAAATCTACTGTAATGATGAATTAATTTACTGATTCACACATTTTTTATTTTTTTGCCCAGCTGTTCCTCCTGCATGAGGCAGCTGCAGCTGTTGCTTTTATCCTGGATTATGTGTCTTTAACGTCTTCATATGCAAAAACCACCGTTTTGATCAGTGTCGAGCAGGCGACATCTCTCTCCTGGTTCAGACCAGTTTCCTTGGTCGGCAAAACATGCAAACACCTATTTTTCCTTTTCAATTATTATATACATGAAGATAAACAATAGATTGTTGTTCTGTGAGCTCCTGAGAGTTCAGAGTTTTGCAGTGCAGAGCTCCGAGGTCGTCCCTGTTCACATTATAAACCAGGGACAGCTGTTCCCTGCCGGTCTTCACACAACTTGAATGTGATAACGCCCACAGAGCCTCTCACTGTATGCAGATCCACCGCTACCGGAGAGGGAGACAGAATTTAAGGCCCATTAACATTCATGAAAAACCCCGTCCCACCGCTCCCACGCACACACTCCCACCCACCCACATCCAACTTCTCTGAGACTGCAGCCTCGCTGAGAGGCCTGGCTCAGGGGAGAGACACTGTTCTCTGGATGGAAATTACCCACAGTCGTTCACTGCTTTTCATCTGAGGGTGAGTCATGCTGTTACTGTATTCCTCCTCAATATGCTGTTAGCTGTGAAGCAACACTGGAGTCTTTGATTTCCACACAGATAAAAACGGATGAGTTGGTCGACTGCTGCTGCTGCTGCTGTTTGACGTCAGACTTGGTGATGTGAACCCAAACATCCTTCCACCAAGTTTCATGGAAATCCATTCAGTAGTTTTTGCACAATCCTGCTGACAAACCAACAAATGGACAGGCATGAAAACATAACCTCCTTGGAGGTCACAATAAGACCATTTCCCCATGTCTTATAATGAACTCGGCCACATTTGATCAGGTCATTCATTTCAAATGAATCTCACGGCGTAGACGAGACACGTCCCAAACGCTCGATACTACATCAGCATTGATCTTGCAATGTCCAAGACTGTTTGAAACACTAGGCGGCGTTATAGGACACGCTAGATAAATATAATATTAATATCACAACTCACAGTCACCGTTTAGTTTACAACTCCAAAAACACGTTGAAGTGCAGTATCTCTTCAAATAAGTTGTCTCTAAAATAACAATCAGTCCATTTTCTGTGACATATAATGAATCAAACCCCGATCAGATTTGTACGGTAAAAGGTAAAAAAAGATTTAGAGCCATGTAAGGCCTGGGGATCATGTGTTCTTGGCTTCATCTCATCTAGTTTGGGGGGGGAAAAAAAGGAAAAATCTGCAGAGGAATTTACTGCCCAACCCAGGAACAACAGAGCAGAGAGGTGGGCGGATACAGTCAGTCACCTCCTGTTCTTTCTCACACAGACTTTTCTCACCGTGGACGTTTTCAGTTGTTAGTTATAATGGCTGCTCCTCATTCAGGCGTCGGGACACTCTGCTGATGTGATTTACCTTTTGTAACGAGCCGACAGGTCTGAGGTTATTTCTCAGCTTCCCCTCATCTCATCCACACTCGCTGCCGTATTTTCCAGTTCATTTCTCGAGTCAGGACAACTTCTGGTTTGAAAATGATTGGCTGAATTCAACATCAGTTTCCTCATTTACATTAAGTCAACAAGAAAAGATTAGTTGATTCCACTAAAGTCCTGTAGGATTGTTAGTGTAGAGTTTGGGGCCGACGAAGCTTATTACCTCCTCCAAGGAGGTTATGTTTTCATGCCTGTCCATTTGTTGGTCTGTCAGCAGGATTGTGCAGAAACTACTGAGTGGATTTCCATGAAACTTGGTGGAAGGATGAGACATGGGCCAAACAAGGACCCATTAAATTCTGGTGCGGATGGATCTTGATGAAAATCTGGGATATTGAGGGGACTGATATCTGTGAGTGTGAGAGGAGGAGACAACCGAACTTGGTGCTCGGAGTCCGAAACAGAAAACTTGAGAAACCAACAGAGACCAAACGCTGACTCATGAACTTCTACGTTACGTGCCTCATCACATCCAGCGAACAGCGACTGGCAGTTTGTTCTCTCAGGACAGATTCCACCAAGACGTGGTGGAGAAACTGGGTGTCGACATTTTTCATGGATGTTTAATTAACATCAAAATAGGCTGATTCAGAGGCAGTTTGAAGTGCTTGTGTTGACGTTTGCTCCCACGTGTGAGATAAAAACTGTGTGTGTGTGTGTGTGTGTGTGTGTGTGTGTGTGTGTGTGTGTGTGTGTGTGTGTGTGTGTGTGTGTGTGTGTGTGTGTGTGTGTGTGTGTGTGTGTGTGTGTGTGTGTGTGTGTGTGTGTGTGTGTGTGTGTGTGTGTGTGTGTGGACGTGTTGGTGCAGGACACTGTAGTTGTTGTTGGTATGTTGCTATGTGTTGGTGTGTACTGTATGTGAGCCAGAGGTATTGATTAAAGAGCGTGCCGGCTGGCTGCAGTTATTAATATTTGAAGCTGACTTCTAATGGAGGCCTTTGAAGCTGAACGGTTTGAAGTGCTCTGACACGTAGTAAAAGCTCAGTCACGACCAGAAAACACTTAAAAACACACGCCTGAAAGTTTCACTCAAATATATTCCAATTAAAGTGTATCTGGGAGGTGAATCGATAAAAATAAGCAGTCAGTTAAATTATGTTTTGGGAGGAAAAAAATTGAGCTTGGACTGTTTTTCTCACCTGGAAACGTTGTGGCTGCAGAGATTTGAACTCTTACACCTCATGGGAAGATTGTTTTCATGCACTGTGCATGAGCCATTTATCGCATTTACACATTCATTACCTCTGCTGAGGAGGAGAGGTTTCCACACCCGTCTGGTTGTTTGTTTTATTATTTCCACCCATGTGATTGTTGTATGTGGCTCAACAACACAACTGTATTTCAATAGTAGAAGAGCACTCAGTCCAGCGCATACCTCCTACAAGAATTAACAGTCCAGATCTGCACTGGACCAAGCTATGAGTCAACATGTGTCAGGTATAATGGTTCCGGCAATGCAACTTCTAATGCACAACAATTAGGGTTTTCTTTACCATATATCTGAAAATTCAGGTGATATTAGTGCCTGGTCAACGAGTCTGAAGTGGTAAATGACGTAGGTGGAGTGTGTTTCAGTATTCCCAGGCTTGTGTTTTAGTCTGGGTTCGGATCGTAGCTCTAATTGTTCGACCTATGATCCTCTTTCCCCTCCTCTCCTCCATCCACTGGGATATTGATAAGGATGTTCCCAGCGGGAGCCATTACTGCTGACTCTGAGGTGTGTGTGTGTGTGTGTGTGTGTGTGTGTGTGTGTGTGTGTGTGTGTGTGTGTGTGTGTGTGTGTGTGTGTGTGTGTGTGTGTGTGTGTGTGTGTGTGTGTGTGTGTGTGTGTGTGTGTGTGTGTGTGTGTGTGTGTGTGTGTGTGTGTGTGTGTGTGTGTGTGTGTGTGTGTGTGTGTGTGTGTGTGTGTGTGTGTGTGTGTGTGTGTGTGTGTGTGTGTGTGTGTGTGGAGATATATGTTCCCTCCTGCTGTGTTGGTCCAGTCCGGCCGCCTCATCTTCAGGCTTTAGAAGAAGAGACCTTCATCTATTATTGAATGACCGGAACAAACTGCCATGCAAGAGTCAGACGGAGAGGTGAGCTCACAGGTAGACGGACAGACGGACAGGTTGTAGCCCACAGACAGTGCGGCACAATTAGACAATCAAACCTCTCAGTGTTCCGTGCAGATGTTGTGATGATGATCTGTCTCTCGGTAACAGCTTGTTCTTCAGAATCTGAATTTACTGAAGTTAAAAAGCTCAAAGTCCTCGGTAAAGGGAGCTCCGCCCCCGACAGAAAACACGGCTCCTGTCCGGACGCTCCTGAAACGCCTCGTTAGTAGTACGGCTGGTACTACGGAAGCATCTGCTGCTGATTTCTGATTTGTGTTGCAAACGCTGTAAGTAATTACACGCACAACTTAGAGGCGTCGAGTCAAATCTCTCGATAACGCCACAGCCCGATCCGACACGGTGACCATGTGAGCAGAGAAATCATCTCGTAGTGTGACGGCAAAATAAGGTCAATTCTCAGTTTCAGGTGGTCATGCACTGATGAAAACATCATCAGGAAGACGATATTTCTGCTGATAGTTGCTCTTCGTCGTGGGCACACGGCTTCATACACCACACTGTGTGTAGCTGGGCAGGGTGTGTGTGGGCTTCGGGTGAGTCATCAGACACAGATTTGTGTTTCAGGGAGTGTCTGCGAAACACACACACACACACACACACACACACACACACACACACACACACACACACACACACACACACACGCGCGCACACACCCTGTTACCTGTGGAGACCTGTTGCAGACAGTTGAATAGATCCAGATTCTGAAACAGTAATCATTGAATTTTAGACATTGAAACAACATCACGCCAACAATCCTGATTATTTATTAATAATTGTTAATTCTAATATGTGTTTTAAATGAAATCTGTATCTCTATTTAAAATTTCCATTTAAGATTAGCGCACCATCGTTTTCTAACAAAATAGAATATATATAAAATTATAATTTAATGCAACTTTATCCTCAATATACACTACACAAATAAGTACATACTTAACATATAATGCGTCTCTCATACAATGTCGAGTTACCAGAGGAACAACGGTTGGCTGTGTTTTCAATTCAGTAAAGAAGTTTTATCGTTTGTTGTCTCGGTGTTATATTGGTTTCAATACACAACAGCCTGAGGCGTCAGTACTGTTGCTATGGATATTATATCTGTTGCCATGGATATAAGTACTGTTGCTATGGATATGCTTTGAACACTGATTTAGTTTAACCATGTTTGAGGTGTCCACATATAGGAAGGAAATGTTTTTGCCAACCAGTCACTACTCACTTTTTTGTGGTCGTAGTTTAACAGACTTAATTATCAAACGTTTACATCAAGTTATTTACAGTGCAGAGAGCAGCTGTGTGAGCTGCAGAGCTTTTTTTACTGTAGAAGTGTGGAAGTTAATTTGGTGCAACTTTGTGTCTATAGCTGCGTTTCCATCAGATGAACTTTCCACAGGAACCTCTGTGTGTTTCCACTGTAGCCATCAGCATCTGAATACAAGATGTGGGGAAAACTTTTAACCCCCCCAAAAGTCCTTGCTCGGGGGGTAGCACTTTAAGAAAGATCAGGAACCTTTGGGGCGGGGCTCGTAGTGCTGAGGATACCTGATTGGTGGAGTGCTCCAGCTTTTTGACCACAGCCAGTCAATCTACTCAGTAGTTCGTAAAGTACGTTTGGGTCACGGGGGCAAACACCTTTTTAGTTCCTTAAGAAAAGTCCCTGGGATTAAAAATTCAAGGTATTTTCGAGGGAAATGTTTCTGAACCAGTGCTAACGCAGGTATTTTGCTTTAATGAGTCGTTATCAATGAAACTGTTATGGCGTCTTTCTGAACTTTGTTGTGGTTTGACACCTCGACCTGACCTCTCCTCTATCACTGCCTGTCGCACATGAGACTGAGTGATCGCACTGTAAAACGAGGCACATGGTGAAATGGATTTGAGCTGTAAGTGTCTCACTTTCACTCACCTTTTTCAGCCAATCTTCAAGACGTCTTCCACCTGCGGGCCTATGAACAACAATGCGGCGTGGAATAGAGTCTGTGCTCAGGGCTACTGTCTCCAGAGTTCTGTCTTGACAGGAAGTCATTTGGGTTGCCACCTGCACTTCACTGCCATTATGTTGTCTGGAGTTAACCCCACCCCTTTGTTTGATTGCCAGTCTTTCCCTGAATATTTCTATGTGGAGAACTGCACTTTGGTAAAATTCTTAAGCATCCTTCCGTTAAAAAAATCTGGTGTAAAATGCTTGGTTGATTTCGTCTTAATTCTTATGGTCATACATTCATGACTATTGAGTCCGTTGATCCGCATCACTGCCGCGATGAAACTGTTAAGAGCACGATGTTCTGCTGCTGTTACAGTAATGAGATATTGTTAAATTCGTGGGGTCAACACGGTGGACTTGTGAGCGCGGTAAAGAGTCGGCGCTGCCGGGAGAGACGGGAAGTGAGAGGGAGAGTCAGACGGAGTCACGGAGGGATGTTGTTCCTTCATGCGTGTCTAAACTGGTCCATTAGCGCCAGTCTAATGTTCTGTCTGAGTCACAAAGTCAATCGTTTCCCTCATTGCACACACACACAAACACACACACACACACACACACACACACACACTGGGACTGATGCGCTGATAAAAAGGTCAGATAGGTCAGTTTGATTGAGCGTTATTACACTCAGCCTCAACATCTGAACAAGATCGAACCACTGATGGACACACACACACACACACACACACACACACACACACACACACACACACACACACACACACACACACACACACACACACACACACACACACATACAGAGGTTGTGTGGGGTCATATATCGGATCACTAATCGCACACCCCCGCCCTCCGCCACATGTCGACTCCCTCCTCCTCTCGTGGCTCAGAACCAGAGTCTGAAGGCGTCTTGTTAAACTCCCTGTTTGGGAGTCAGAAGGTCTCTCCACCTTTTGGGCTGCAGAGCTGAAGAACCAGGTTTTCTCTAATGAGGTCAGGTCGTGATCACTCTCCGTCAGAGCAGTGACTCATAGTTCAGAAACTAACTTCATTCACCTTACTGCTCGCTGGGTGATTTCTCTGCTTCACGGCTGACATACGTTTAACCATCTTAATAATGTTGTTATTTATTATTATCAGGCGCATAATGATAAATTGGAGGATCTGTCGGACCACCTCTTGTGTATCCAATTGACTGAGGGAAATGTCGTACAGATGTTCACATTCTCCTCAGGATGAGCTGTGATAACTTTGATGATCCTCTGACTTTCCAGAGCAACTTTTCATTTATCCAATATTATGCATTTTTAACTTTATTTGATTAAGATATTTGGGAGGAGAGTCGGCACGCAATAACAAAATGGTTCCCATGAGTCTCAGCTGCACTGGTTCACTTAAAAAAAATATTAAGAAGTTAGGAAGTTTCTCTCTGATTGTGGCAATTCTCTGCATCATTTATGTCACATATCACTGACCAAACCTCGTGGTTTGGTCAGTGCTTTTCTTCCATCCACTAATTGGATGAAATACTGTGGAAAATATACCCTCGGGCCTCAGGTGGGGTTTTGAGTTTCAGATTTGGTGGAGTCAGTCTCGTTTCTTTCTTTCATTCTTGGATAATCTCCAGGTGTGGTCTGTTGATTTACAACCTGTCTGACAGAATAAAGACTAGTCGCTGATTAATTTATTCCACCTTGTCATCGACCATCAGATGTATTTTTGAGTGTAGTTTGTTCCTCCGCTCTGCCGCCGTCTCCTGTTGGGGTCACTGAGGTGACCTCGATGTTGAGGAACATCCCTGCATCATCTCTGACAGATGGATGAATCATAATCCTGAATATATGGAGCTGATGATGGGTCAGGAGTCAACAGGCCTTATCTCCGTCATGCAACAGTGAACACATCGTCAACAACAACATCGCCACACAACAACACTGCTCATAACTAACAGGTGGCGTTATCGCCTCTGCAGTACAGCCCCCCCCCCATCACATTATCACCAACCCACATTACACTCATCTCTCCATCACCTCTTCCCGTCCTCTGAGCCGGTCTCTTATGAAACACAGTTAGACGGACACTTTGATGAATATTCAGCTCTTTGTGTTAATGGTTTTTCTGAAAAAGGAAACTGCATTTTTCTTCATTTTGTGTAGCAAACACGATGCAACAACAATCACACACTGACCTGCCCTCAGCTGGCAGTTTATTAGGAACGCCTGACTAAAACAAATTTATTCTGATAGACCAGTCCTGCTCTAAATGCTTCTTCATAAATATATGATATGAATAGGATTCATGATTTAATGTTAAGTTTCTAGTAAAACTCATTCAACTCTATTGTCATTTTTGTGGTGATCCACATATAGATGTGGTCAAAAAACATTAGTGTATCAAGGTTTTGGTTGGACGGGGAAATATGGTGCCACAGTCACGTCCTTATTACAGCTCTTGCTAACTGATAACTAATATGTTTCAGGATTCATAAAACATCCATGTCCCCAAGCTGCAATTTGTTATTTGAAACAAATACAAACAGCATATAACAACGCAGCAAGCGATCCATATCTCCAGCACTGTCACCATGAATCATGGAGAAAGGAAACAATAATATGACATGTTTGTTTGGAGAAGATTTTTAAAAAAACATAGCAGAGGACGATCTGCATTTGTGCTGCCTTCGGGGAGACTAAACCTCTGCTCTGATGGAAGCATCTGGAACCTTAACATGTAAAGGATGTTGAGTCTGTGCTGTTGAGATGACGCTCAATCCATACAGGTGTATGTTCTATTGTTTTGTATTTTGTTCTATTGCTTATTTCATTGCGATATCACAGATGCAGGCAGAAAGTTTAATTGAAGGCAACACAAACAAACATGGAGGGGAGTGAACATGAGTCAAAACCAGGAGGACTCCTTCCAACCAACCAACCAACCACCCAAAAAACCCAACCAGTCAACGAGACAATCAACCAACAAGACAATCAGCCAATCAACTAACCAGCCAACCCACCATCCAACCTGATGACCAACCAACCAACCAACTAACCAACCAACCAACCAGAAAACCAACCAGAAAACCCACTAGACAACCAGCAGACCAGACAACAAGACAATCAGATATAAATTAAACAACCCTCCAACCAATCAGACAATCAACCAAACAACCTTCCAACCAATCAGACAATCAACCAACCAACCAACCAACCAACCAAACAACCTTCCAACCAACCAAACAACCAACCAACCAGGCAACCAACCAACCAACCAACCAACCAACCGAACAACCTTCCAACCAATCAGACAATCAACCAACCAACCAACCAACCAACCAAACAACCTTCCAACCAACCAAACAACCAACCAACCAGGCAACCAACCAACCAACCAACCAACCAACCAACTGAACAACCTTCCATCCAATCAGACAATCAACCAACCAGACAATCTTCCAACCAATCACACAATCAACCAGACAATCCTCCAACCAATCAGGCAATCAACCAACCAAACAACCTTCCAACCAACCAACCAACCAACCAACCAGACAACCCTCCAACCAATCAGGCAATCAACCAACCAACCAACCAACCAACCAGGCAACCAACCAACCAACCAACCAACCGAACAACCTTCCAACCAATCAGACAATCAACCAACCAGACAATCCTCCAACCAATCACACAATCAACCAGACAACCCTCCAACCAATCAGGCAATCAACCAACCAAACAACCTTCCAACCAACCAACCAACCAACCAACCAGACAACCCTCCAACCAATCAGGCAATCAACCAACCAACCAACCAACCAAACAACCAACCAACCAAAAAACCTTCCAACCAATCAGACAATCAACCAGACAACCCTCCAACCAATCAGGCAATCAACCAACCAACCAACCAACCAACCAGGCAACCAACCAACCAACCAACCAACCGAACAACCTTCCAACCAATCAGACAATCAACCAACCAGACAATCCTCCAACCAATCACACAATCAACCAGACAACCCTCCAACCAATCAGGCAATCAACCAACCAAACAACCTTCCAACCAACCAACCAACCAACCAACCAGACAACCCTCCAACCAATCAGGCAATCAACCAACCAACCAACCAACCAAACAACCAACCAACCAAAAAACCTTCCAACCAATCAGACAATCAACCAGACAACCCTCCAACCAATCAGGCAATCAACCAACCAACCAAGCTCAGCGAGTTTGTTACACTGTCCAGGTCAAATGTTTTTAACTGCAATTTTGTCGATGTAGGATTGATTCACATGGATGAGCTACTTTCTGGAAACGTCTGAAATGTGCAGATAATTAGATGAGCACAGAGTCGTCTCCACCTCCAACGCCAGATGGGCGAACAGGAGGACGGAGACCGGTCCAAAGAACCTGCTCTGATGAGCAGTAAAATATAGATGCTCACACTGGACTCCAGATGTTTCATATTTCCTGTTGCGCTTTCAGGGTAAAAGAATGAAGTGGGATTAAAAACAGTCCGATTATGTCCGGGAACATCAGACACTATTTATAACACAAACCTCAAACAGATGAAGGTTAATCCGCAGTTCAATGCGGACACTCGGTCCATGAGAACAGGAGAGGACACACACTCCGTGTGTGTGTGTGTGTGTGTGTGTGTGTGTGTGTGTGTGTGTGTGTGTGTGTGTGTGTGTGTGTGTGTGTGTGTGTGTGTGTGTGTGTGTGTGTGTGTGTGTGTGTGTGTGTGTGTGTGTGTGTCTGGTTTCCGTCATGAGAGAGAGAGAGACACTGGAAGACAGTGACCCTTTTTCTGTCAGAGCAACAAAAGAGTTGAGCAGAGGAAGAAGAGGAGGAGGACGAGGAGGAGGGTGCTGTGAAGGATTCAATTGTGTGTCAGAGAGGAAGAACAGAGCCTGGAGAAAGAGGAGGAGGAGGAGGAGGCTGTCTGCTCTCTTTCACAGCAAAGAATGACTCTTAAAGGACCAAACTGATGTTTTCTTTTTTAAATGTTTTTTGGGTCATTTGCTTTGTCTCACGTCAGCAATTTAATATCGGAGAGTCGGAGGCTGAAGAAAAAACGATGTAGCCATCAGATAAAGTGAATGAATTTTCGTGGTATTTAAGCCAAACCCAACACTATAGTCTTATATTACTGTAAACCAGCGCCCTAAAGCGAAGTAGATGAACACCGATGACTTGACCTGCAGATGGTTGTTAATATAATGTGAACTGTTTTTTTACATTGACTTTGTATGATATCGTGCTGCGGGACAATTACGCTGCGTGTTTGGTCCGAACTGACTTGAAGTGACGCTCTGAAGAGCCGCTGTCGAGATGAAAAGAAGAGACAAGTCAGTGAAGAGTTTTATTGTCTGTCTTCAGACTGGAATCTGTTCAAACACTGAAGCACTGTCTGGCTGTGTGTGTGTGTGTGTGTGTGTGTGTGTGTGTGTGTGTGTGTGTGTGTGTGTGTGTGTGTGTGTGTGTGTGTGTGTGTGTGTGTGTGTGTGTGTGTGTGTGTGTGTGTGTGTGTGTGTGTGTGTGTGTGTGTGTGTGTGTGTGAAGAATAAAATGAATTCAGATTAATAAAAGGCCAATGAATGAAAAAAATAAAAATAAAAGTTCCAGACTGAGCCAAGAGAAAGAGTTTAAATGACAGTGTTGAAGGACAAAATGTAAAAATGTTGAAGAGATGGAGACGAGTGAGAGGTGACCTCTCCTGAGTATTGATCTCAGCGTCGATAACCTGATATAGATCTGATGGGAGCAGCTGGATTCTGCAGCTGAATTGACTCACGCCGCCTCATTTAGGCCACGTGTTCCTTCTTCTTCCTGAGGCCGAGTGTTTAGACAAGATGAAGTCATGTCTCGTTCGCGTATCTCCGGTCGTAACGCAGCAGGAAATGTTTCTGATTCCGACGCCAAAAAAATAGAGGGATGTGTGATAAATCAGTGAGCGGTGCAGGGTTGATGCTCTGCTGGAGCGGTAGAAATTAAACAGTTAAAAACTAGGATGTCACTCAGTAGAGCTCATACCTCTGCCAAGTCTCCTCCGTTGTTCACACTCATAGATATCAGTCCTCTTGATATGCCGCATTTTTTTCATACGTTAATTATTCCCTGTGAAATCTGTGAAAATGTCAAAGCGTCCCTTCTCACAATGTTTGCGAAAGTGAAAAATTCCTGGAATGATGGAGCAGGAGCTCTTTTCATTCAGCACCAATGGGTTATGTTATGATGTGTTTAATTGCATGCAATGTTTCGTCATTAAGTGTTTTTCATTTTGGTTTTTTTGTGTGTTGTCACGTCTGAGCTTTAGGGCTGCAACTAACCATTATTTTTCTTTTATCTTCTTTTTATCGATTTTTATCTGTATCTTGATTAATCGATTAGTTGTTTGGTCCATAAAATCTCATAAAATAGTGAAAAGTGTTGATCGTGTTTTGTCCACACACCAGCGATATCCAGTTTACTGTCACAGAGGAGCAAAGAAACCAGAAAATATTCATAGTTAAGAAGCTGAAATCAGAGAATTTTGACTTCTTTTTTTTTTCATAAAAACTACTTGAACCCATTAATCGATTATCAAAATAGTCGGCGATTAATTTAGTAATCGATTACTAACAGATTAATCGATTAACTGTTGCAGCTCTACTGAGCTTGTCACTGCAGCGTCAAATTAAGTGAGTGTTGACATGACAGCAGCGTGTTTTATCTCCTGTCACTCTACACGCTGTCTGGTGTGTGAGTGTGTGTGTGAGTGTGTGCAATGTTGGTCATCCTCGTTTTAAAAAGATGATCAGTTTGAAGGTGTCAACGTGAGGTTTAGGAGATGAATACAACGCGAGGACACAACGAGGAGAGGTGTGTCCGTTTGAGTGTGGGGTTTTTTGGGAGTTGTGTGATGGCGGCCTGTGTGTCCATCAGCGTCAGATACAACCTGTCACTCAACAATGTCGCTGTGACAACACACCCTGCCTTCAAAATAGACGAGCGAATACGGGTGCAGGGTGATGGATGCTTCCTGTCAGCCCCCGTGACCTTTTGGTGAGGAGGAGAGCAGAGAGGTGAGGAGAATTAAAAAAAGGAGGAGAGAATGGACAAGAATATTTAAAGAGGTGGGGAGAGATCACCGGAGGAGGAGGAGGAGGAGGAGGAGGAGGAGGAGGAGAAACGGACGGGTAGAAAAGGGGAAATGGAGAAAAGAAGGCAACAAAGACATAGATGTGGGAGAGAAGATAAGAGATAAGGTGAGGAGTCAGGAGAGTAGAGAAGATAGGCGTGGGAACACA